>NC_091117.1:183340187-183647687 GCF_040183065.1 Periplaneta americana | reverse complement strand
GCCCATTATGGCTCTGAATCCTTCCATTAGGCAATGAATATATCGTATTTAATGTAGTGGTATTTGTTTTTGCCTAATGAAGTACGAAACCACAGGCAACCAACGAGAAAAAAATTTAACACGCAACGTAGGCCCTGACACAGCGTATCGTCTGTGTGACAGTGCAGTGGGACGCAGGTGCGTAAGGACGACATTGTGTCATTATGCTGAAAAGGTTTCACAGCAATGAACAACATGAATCATATATCTCTCAGATCCAAATTAATACTACAAGCAACATAATACATTATTGAAGCTGCTTGACAAAACCAATAGTCATAAATTTTAATGTTTATGTACCATTATAAATCATAGAGTTTGTGCATAATTCACAGATACCAAACAGCCACTATTACGGTCTTGAATAATCATTTCAATTTTAAGCGGAAGAAATGGCTGCTTTATAATTAAAAAAAAAAAGGTTCTGCTCCATTTATTTCCATTACTATTTATACTGTATGTCTGAAAAACACGACATTTCAAATGTTCGAATTAGATCGCATTTGACTACAAGAAAGTTATGTGTTCATGAATAGAAGTCAATTGAAATTATTAATTTTAACACACATAAAGAAGGTAGATCCAATCTTGTTCCAAGTATAGGAGTTATTCAGAAGCATTTAGATGCTTGTATACTGCTTCGCCGATTTAGTAGAATGCGTTTTAGTCTAAAGAAAGCAAAACAGTACAACGTAGTCTGTTGTTGTGACGAGAATTCAAGCCCCCCATACCGTTAAAGCATCAGGTGATAAATACGTTCACGTCTGAGTACTTCTTACAAAGTAAATAATATTCAACGTCTTTCAAACGGCGCAAATATTAAGGATATTGCTGGAGAATTTAAGGTAATATTTCTTTCCTTAATTATTTCTTTATTCCTTTATTTATTTATTTTCTTGTTTCTTTATCTCTTTATTTACTTATTTACTTACTTATAGTTACTTATTTATTTAATTAATTTATTTATTAGTTTATTTAATGCTTCTTTTATTAATCTATTTCTTCCTTTATTTATCTCTTTATTTATTTATTTATTAGTTTACATAATGCTTTTTTATTCCTCTATTTCTTCCTTCCTTTATTTATTTATTTTATTAATTTATTAGTTTATTTAATGCTTCTTTTATTAATCTGTTTCTTCCTTTATTTATTTATCTCTTTATTTATTTATTTATTTATTTAATGCTTCTTTTATTCATCTATTTCTTCCTTTATTTATTTATTTTATTTATTTATTTATTTATTAGTTTGTTTAATGCTTCTTTTATTCATATATTTTTCCTTTATTTATTTATCTCTTTATTTTATTTATTTAGTTTATTTAATCATTCTTTTATTCATCTATTTCTGCCTTTATTTTTCTCCTTATTTATTTATTAGTTTATTTGATGCTTCTTTTATTCATCTAGTTCTTCCTTTATGTATTTATCTCTTTATTATTTATATATTTATTTAATTTATTAGTTTATTTAATGCTTCTTTTGTTCATCCATTTCTTCCTTTATTTATTTATCTCATTTATTTATTTATTATATTTTATAGAAAGATATATTCCAGGAAATAAAGTTAATTTGTATTAACGTTGTATCAGGTACACTTTTTTTTAACGTGTTAAAAACTCTTACATACCCATTACCGTATGATCGATTTTATTACTGTCCATAATATTCCTTGACTTTCATGCTCTACCTTAACATGGTGCTTGTAAATTGCATGGGACTTGCTTCGCGTGTTATGTATGTCCAAGTAGGTAAACATCAGCTTTCACCCATATCGACGGAGCAGTGTACTGTAATGAAGGGGTAAAAATGGGAGAAACACGGATGTACTTGTTCTGTAACTCTTCTTAATTTTAGGGCCCGTTTGTTGAAATACATAAGAATATCAGCCCAATGGCAGTTCTTAATTTCAGGGCTACGTGTTAACTGGTTTATTGTCTACATATTCCATACTTTTCCAAAGCAGGCCTCAATAATCTCATATTCAGAGATGTTAATGTAGCTATAAGGTGACGTCAAAGACGAAGAGAAGTGTAGTACTCGAAAAAGTCTGCTTCGATAGCAATTTTATTTTAAATTTTAGGGCTCGTTCGGTATTCAGTCTGCATTTCACTCAGCTTAATAAGCCTACTTTCAAATTATCCACTCCTCTGCAGCTCCACGAGGCAAGAACATCTGCAGTGACATCCCCCCACGCCAACAGGAAGAGTCGTGGATGGGAAATTGAATTTTTTCTCATTCACTTCTATGGACCGTAAACCTACTACACAGAACTGCCAGCTTTATATCTCAACCAAAGAAACCAAGCTATGTCAAGAAGGGTGGATTCAGGGTGAGACGAGCCCATGACGCTGAGGCCATTGATGTGGGACCATTGCTACCTACAAATTTCGATGTGGACGAGAAATGATTGGAAAATTTTGACTGGAACCTCCATCAGGGAATGGGTTCTTCTACGTGCCGTAAATTCACGACACGCGACACCTCCGAAGTAAGCCACGCTAAAGTCCAGTTGGTTTATGTTGACACAGGATATTTAGAAAGAGAATGAAATGTTCATCCTCTCACTTGCACGCATCGTTGCCGTAACTTCTCGGCAAATATGTTAGGCTATTGGAAGGGGTGAAGAAGAAACTTTTTGTTTATGGGCCATCTCTAACATCTGATTGTAAAGCTTTGCCTCCCCCCCCCCATCCTCCACATCGGCTTGTGTTCCTTCAATGGGACGCCAATGTTAAATTTAATAAAATAAAATGACGAGAGATTATTTTAAAATCCCTGTACAGAACTCCTACAAAAGATCTTTCCGGTTTCGAACACATGTAATTTACGTTCTATGAATCTGAGGTGCATAAAAATAGCACCAATGGAAAGAGAAACTCAAAAATTTAGTTGTGGCAATATTGTTTTCTTAGTTGGTAACGCTGATTCATAATAGCATATATAAACAAATTTGTTAATTGTTGAGGCGAAATGGCTGCTATAGAGAACAGAAAAACTTAATTTTCATGTGAATCAGTCCTTTATTAATGTGTAACCCTCAGAATCTGGAGGTCGGAAAATCCGTGTACCTACGTGGAACTTGACTATAGTGCAGTGTTACCAAGAGGGGACACATTGAACATCTTTACGGTAAGGAACTAATTGTTGAATTTCTCTTTCCATTGGTAATATTTCCATGGACCTCAGATTCATAGAACTTAAATTACATGTGTTCAAAACCGGAAAGGTGTTTTGTAGGAGCCCTGTAATTGCGTGAAACGTTTATGTTCTCCATTGGTGTTATTGTGATATTTAAATTTAAAGGAATTTGTTCTTATTATATAACTACCGGTACTGTAAATATGATTTAGAGTAAAATAAATTTAAACGAATTTGTGTTGTATTAATTATGATAAAAATTATCCCTTATTTCATCATTGAATTTATACCATAATCTATCTGCACAAGTATATACAATGAAATTACTGTTTCATGTGAAAGATCCGTTGCTAAGAAGTGACAACGGAATAGTAAAACGCAGCTTACTGCCGTTGTTTAGCAACTTACGTCAGATGTTTACATTTTTGTAACATTTTATCCATTTACTACTCGAGTATAAACGTTTCACGGTGAACTGTACGTAATGTCATTAATGTCAAGAAGTTATTCTTTGGGATAGGTATTTGAAACAAAAAATTTAATATAATTTTGCTCGTTTCTGCTTCCTTTTCGAGAGAAAAACAATGTTTTTTTTTATGAAACATTTCATAGCGTGTTTTGTGAAAGTTATTGATTTAATTTTTAATATGCCCATTCAATTTAAGAGAGCAGTGTACTATGATAACCACGTATGGGCGAATCCAGAACTGCATATAGAGTGTTAGTTGGGAGACCGGAGGGAAAATGACCTTTGGGGAGGCCGAGACGTAGATGGGAGGATAATATTAAAATGGAAGCAGGTCGTTGGTGAGCGAAACTTCCTCTTTCTAACCGCCTGTACCAACATAAACCAGAAGAAGTATAAGAATTGTTATCGCTTGTGCGCCTTGGATCCAGCGGCAAGTATGGTAATGGCTAGAGCCCGGATGTTTAGGCATTTATTTTGGTTAAAATAGCCAGGCTTATAGGCACTAAAAATAGTAAAAACAGGCAGTGAAATAGGCATTTATTATTCATGGAAACAGACAAAAAATAGACAAATACTAAATACACTATCCCATACGGTACTCACTTTCCTTAGTTACATGTCACAACAAGATGCTTTTTTAAGTTGTCAACTGTTATAGTGAGCCGCCTGTCAGAGAGAACGTTTTTCATGGTGGAAAAAGATCTTTCTACGTTTACTGAAGTGATTGGAGCAAACTTAAAACAACTTATTTCATAAGGACAATCTCTACTTTCTCTCAGAGATCGGGAAAAACCGACTGTGTATTGTCTCAAAAAGAGGGGTGTGAGAAGGGATTAGAGACTTCAAAGTACGCGTGACTTTTGCGTGCAAGCGACAACAGATAACGGGACCTGGAGACTTACTTTTAATACTTTCCTCATCCCCTTTCTTTCGCTGGTAAACCCCGAAGTGACCTGAGCACAGAGGGTTATATTGTTCAAACATATTTGTTAAGCGACATAAAAGATGGAATTGGTAGATGAGAAAAGTTTACGACTTCTTGGAAACATATGTATTGCTGGAGAATAAAATTCTCAGCAAATATTTGTGTGAGGTGAATATATATTTTCAATTTGTACAACCGTTCTTTTTTGTTTTTTGATACAATTTATGTGCGATTTATTTTAAATGCATTAAAAATATAGAAAATTTACAATAACGATGTAAAAAGGCTAAAAAAAAGACATTTAACCTTAAAATAGGCAAAATAAAAATTGAGCCTATCGTCCCCAAATGTGTGGAAACGTGTTTATCTCTAATAGGTCTTTCATACATACACTCAGTTTAAAAAGGCATTCTGCCTAACATCCGGGCTCTAGTAATGACTATACCACCGAGGACGACGACAAGAAGGGAGTTAGGAAGAACTCGCGCTATCTTGCATTCTAATGAAGGATAATGAGACTGATGGCATAGCTAATTGAGCTACGATTGCTGACCACTTCTTTCACTCTGAACTAAAGCTTTCCATTGAAGGGACATGGGTATTCTAACGCATATACCCTGCCATCTGCAAGGGATACATTTGAAATGCCATGTTTTTCACATACATATAAAGACAAAGAAACCACACCATTGGAACAAAAAAAAAATAATGGCGCTTACATAACACAAGCAAGAAAAGAATAGCATGTAAAAGCCGAATATGGACCTAAAACAGCTTTATCATTCATTGAGGAAACGTTGCAGATAGACCTATATCCCGTCAACGTCAAAATCTGCACACACAAGAGCTGGCAGTGCAGATTGTTTGGCTAATTCCGGATGATTGATAATAGCTGCTGTTAGGAGCCTCACCTGATTGATCCGAGCGGTCACACATCACTAACGCGTTTACACTAGCACTACACACACAACTGACATCAAACATGCAACTTACCTTCACAGAGAATAAGTAAATAAAACTACAAACTAAATCAAATGCTTCACTTCACCTTGAGAGACACTTTAAAATTAATATTACGATAATGGATCCAGTGATTGACTAGTTAAGGCACAATGTTTACACTAGTATTTATAAATTCCTGTTTATTTTACTCAGAACAATGACAATCAAATTTGTTTCGAGTATAGCGTATGGTGGTACGAAAAAGAGTTTTAAGCAAAGTTGAGCAATGCATATCTATACTAATAATAAATCTGTAGCCGAAATTTTTCTGGTAATTTTTGATTTTCCAAAAATAATTGGTCCTAACATATATAATTAACCGCCCTGAAGCCGAAAAACGCTTTTTTGAAATTTTTGTTTGATGTCTGTCTGTCTGTCTCTCTGGATGTTTGTTCCTTTTCACGCGATAATGGCTGAACCGATTTATATGAAAATTGGAATATAAACTAAGTTCGTTGTAACTTAGAATTTAGGCTATATGGTATTCAAAATATTTTATTTAAAAGGGGGGTTATAAGGGGGTTTGAATTAAATAAATCGAAATATCTCCCTTATTATTAATTTTCATGAAAAATATTACATAACAAAAGTTTCTTTAAAAATAATTTCCGATAAGTTTTATTCTATGAAAAATTTTGACAGGACTGATATTTAATGAGATAGATGAGTTTCAAAATTACAATAACAACGCCATCTAAGGTGGTGTAATGAAATAAAAAAACAAATGACTTCGTCTATAAGGGGCCTTGGACAACAACAATCGAAAGCTATGAAACATAGCCTACAAAGAATGTTTCTGTGTTTGTATGAAGTAATATCGGAAGCTAAATTAACCGATTTGTATAATTAATTATTAATTCACCATTGGAAAGTGTAGTTTCTCTAGATGGACACAATGCTATAATGTTATTACAGTAACTTCTGAGTGAATCGAGGACAGGTAAGATTAAAATAGATTCTTATGCAGAGAAAACTTGATAGGCTATTCTGTACATTCGTTTCCTGTATTTCCTAAAATAATTTTTATGACCAAATGAGTGGTCTCTGGATCAAAATGATCGCATTTTAATTTTTTAAATACAATTTAAATTAAGTAACATAATAAACGACTTATCCTTCTATCAAACACGAATGTTCCCTGGATCAAATGTCCTATTTTAATTATGTAATTACTTTATATTTATTTCTAACGGGTGCAGCGGAGCGCACGGGTACGGCTAGTAATAATATAAATACTAACGATTCAAGCGTTCCCAACAGGAATCATTGAATGATTGCAGCATTAGGCCTACATAAGCTTACAAGCAAACATTCTGATGGGGTAGATAAAGTTATTTTTTTCTTCAACAATGTTAATAATATGAAAACAAGTGCTGATATAAATTTTGACCACTCGACTGCAATTACGAGGCCGTCCAGAAAGTGATTTTCCCTGGGCCGTTTACACAAAAAAGCACAATTGCATGGAAAGATTTTATTGAGACAGAAATTGTTGCGCTATTTGTCAACATATCCCCCACTGGAATTGAGACATTTGTCATACCCTGGCGTCAATTTTTGTATCCTTGTGTCATAGAAGTCAGCCGCCTGGGATCGGAACCAGCGTTTGACAGCCGTCTGCACCTCTCTGTCGATCCCATGATATGACGAACGTTTCAATTCCGGTGGGGAATATGTTGAAAAATAATTAAACAATTGCTGTGTCTGTTCCAATAATTTTTTCAAATGAAATTGTGTTTTCTTTCTGTTAACGGCCCCCGGCGAACCTTTTTTTTACGGCCCTCGTAATTTGCGAGATAAATAGCATCGCAAGAATACAAAGAAACTGAGCTGTTGTGAAACGCATAGCATTTAAAATAAAGAAGTAATATAATTTTGTCAACTTCTTAACACTCATCTTTTAGCCTACTTTTGCTCAGACTTTGTATTACGAGAAAAACGAAGTAAGTTAACGAAGCTGTGTAAACCTCTGTAGCTACTACAGATTAAGGAAACAGTGTTACTATAGGCCTAATGCACTAAATTTAATTAAAACAAACGGCAATAAAAAATAACAGTATCACATCCTGAGCAAATAAATTAGAAATGATTAATAAAATCTGTCAATCACTGGATCGTTGACAAATCACATGGATTTTTACCCATTGCTAACAGTACATAACTGCACTGTAACGCCATACTTCATACTCTTTGATGCTAGCTTTCGTGCAAGATATTAAGAGAATTTCATTTTATATAAAATGGTTATTTACAAGTTCATCTGATGAACATTATTTCTTGAAAGAATTAGACTGAGGTAACTCAGATTTCGGCTAAACTATGAGAATGTAGCCTAATTAATTTCTCCTCGTTATTCAGATAGCCTAACGTTTCTGCTGCAATAATCTCAAATTAAACTTTTACATATCGCAAAGTTAATTATTCATACTTGTTTTCATAGGATACAAGGGGACTAATTTCGTTTTGCGTTCGCGTATGGAAAAATTAGTTTCTGAAGTGGTATACCAGAGAAACCACAACGGCTAAGGAAGTAAAATAAAGGTTTATATCGTCTATATAATGTGCCAGAAAGGCATTAACTTGTGGATAGCTATTTACTCTTATATATGCTTTACCGACGTCTCTCTATTAGGTCTTTCTTGTGTTTATAACAATTTAGAGATTTTTAGTAAATGAAATTCATTTAATTCTTCCACTTCCCTGAGGGGATGAATGAACACACGCACTTTAGATCACTGATTATGTGATATGGGTCCATTATGCTACATCCAGATTTTAACCTGGGAAAGAAGTGGTTGCTAACTTTATACCATTTAGTTACCCACTACGAAAACCAGCATCAGATCTTCGATGTCAATGATGTGCGTATTAACAAGAAGTGCTACTACAAAGGCGTTATCATGCAGCTCATTCACTCACACAAGCATACTGGAATTTCTAAGAATTTAATAGTTTACACAATTATCAAGAAAACGTATCTATTGAATTTATGTTGTTGAATAAGATCGTCTTTAAACAAATAATCACTGCTAACACTTCAGTAATCAGCTACATTTCTGACTAAGAATGATCTTTCAAAATTAACCTGTTCTGAGAATAGAATCTGTTTATATTTACAACTCAAGGTTCCAAGTCACATAAAACTTACATAAACACAATGGGTTTCTTAATTGTGAATTAAAAACAATACATGAATGTACAGTGTATCATTGACTAACATGGGGTGGCACCATAGACAAGAGTAGCCAAGATTGGCTCTTCATGATATGACTCAACGACGTAGACTATCTCTTATAACTAGAGCCCGGATTTATATGCACTAAAAGTTGTTAGTATAGTTCATAAATATAAAATAAATTTAAATACAGGATCTTTAAAAAACAATGAACCGATTTCGAAGCTTTATTTCGCAGTATGCAAGCAACACAGCGGAATGAGTCGCATGCCATTACAAAGAGCTTATTTTCAAGTTTCGAATAGTTGCCGGTAGAGTGCTCTGTCATGCCTCCTCCTCCCGATCCAACCCCACCTGCTGCTCACAGCATTTGCCGCGTGAGTCTCAGAATGGCAAGACATCAGAAAAAAGCGTTCTGTGTTCTTGAGTTCGCAGGAGTGCTCTCTCCGCATGGCCTCCAAGATCCCCAGACCTCACTCCTTGCGACTTCTTCCTGTGGGAATACGTCAAGGACAATGTTTATGTTCCGCCACTACCCTGGATGACCTTAAAGAGCGGATAACACGTGAGATCAACTCAATGGATCGTGATATGCTGCAACGCGTTTGGGAGGAATTCGCCTATCGCCTTGATGCGTGGTCCGTGCTGCGGGTGGTGGTCATATTGAACACTTGTAAGAGAAGGAACAAAACTGCTACATCAGCCAAATACATGTGTCTTGGTTGCAATCTTGTACTCCTCTCTGTTCGGGAAATATAGCTTAATGAAATCGGTTCATTCTTTTTGGAAGACCTAAAATTCTTCTCATTCAACATTTCCCTCTGCTACCGTTAACGGCTTTTAATCCTCTTAACCTTCACTTATAAATCAGTACGCGGTTTACAAGATGTACTGTCTAGTCCTTGTAACTCAGTTCTCTATTATTACATTTCGTAGTCTTGTGAACCAGGGTCAAAAACCTTCTTAACCGACACCACCCCACTCAACTACACTCGGTGTCACTCTTAACCTTTAGTACATGGGTGTCCAAACGCCTTTAGAACAGGAGATATTACACGTCAAGCATGCTCTGCTAAGGTCAATAACTTTCCATATAAAATAGGAAAAACGACCTTAAAGAATATGCGCTGCGGGTTGCTTACGCCAGGGGTTACCTCGTACGAGTTAATAATTGGACATCTATGCTTTAGTCAAAATCCGGACTCTACTTATAAGTATCAAGTGTTTTCTCCTCTGCATTTCTTTGTTAACATTTTCAGACAGCAAATCCGACGGACTTTGGTCGATTACGGCCTAGGAAGTGGAGATTTATTTCCCTTGCATGTAAGTATGTCCATTTTGTTTTGTCAGTCTTGCGTTCTCTTTGAGCCACGTTAACCACATGCTTAGTATTGGCTGGAAACATGAAAGCAAATTCATATGTATATTTTTATGGTTTGGAAAGATTTAATAATAATAATAATAATAATAATAATAATAATAATAATAATAATAATAATAATAATAATAATGTAATTCTTAGATTGAGTTGTTCAGCCCGTTCAATACTACTATTTATTTATCAGTAGTGGAAATCTGCGGTCAAGTGTTTAGCATGGCTCATAAACACCGCAAAACCAACAACAAACACAAGGAAGGCAAATCAATTCTCATTTCAATTCCCAGAATCGAAACCAGTTTGCAGAGTTTCTAGCGGGACATGGCATCACAGCGAAGAACCAGTAATAGTTGTGATAACATCAGCTACTAAAATTGTGACCTGAATGAAACATTCACAGATACCCTCCCTTCATCAGGCACATATGCTTCGGACACATGTAGGTCTATTAATCATTTTAATAGTCCTACAAGTCAACACTTAAACTCATTACCTTCAAGCGTAATAAATTACAATTTTATCGTCAGGTCTAAATTAGGTGAGAGATTTTACATGAACCATAATGCAAACAGATTTAAGCTTTGAATGACAAACCAGTGAATAGCGCGAGGTAAGAAAGCTGGTTGTATTAGCTATATCTAACTGTATTTCCGGCAGTATTGCAAATGAAGGTTTCAAGGTCAGATCAAAGAGTAAGGGATATATGTGCAAATATTTTTAGAGATAATCCAGGATAATATAACTGAACCATATTATGTAAAACAAAATTCTCAATCTTTGAATTTATCTTTTACACATAAAAAAATGTCATGTTTTTGGTTCCAGGATGAAGAAATTCTGCGTCCCAGACTCTTTGGTGCACAGTAGCGAGTATTCGTCTATTTGGAAAATCTTTGGCAATAGAGTCCCTTGCCGCATTTACAGATTAACTTGCTGCTCCATGCATTAAAGGAATATCGGCTAATTCAGCATTAAAGAATCCTTTCATTACATCAAATATTTGTGAGTTTCCTGCAAGGTTAGCAACCATTAACACACTGAAACAGAACGTTTATGTTGGACTCGCAGGAATGTCAAAGCTCATACTACAAGCAATACATGTTTATGTTGGACTCGCAGGAATGTCAAAGCTCATACTACAAGCAATACATATCTACTGTAACAAGGTTCACTTTTCAGTAAGATACAGTACAATCATCGCTCTTAAAGAAATGTTGTGCGGGTTCTTGAGAGTACTCAGTGCAGGCGCTTTGACATCCCTGTGCTGGAGTATTTATTGTGACTAGACAGCGGAAAAAAAGTCATTCGGATGTGAAGGTAACTACAGCACGACTAATTTGTCTCGTCAGAGGGTTGTTGTTTACGTAAGCACAGCAAGCATACTAGAGGTGCGTGAGGTATAGGCCGGGGGAAATGTAAATTGACACACGGAATATTGGTTGTACGTTGATATAACTATTATAATGGCATAGTTTGTGTACTTTACTATAAACCCTTTAAAGTGAGGATTGTTCAACGTTTTGAATGGAATATTGCATCTTATCATCATTCGTCACAAATCCTGGCAAAAGTCACATTTCATAATGATTGAGGCGGAATTTGAACTTGAACCTTTATTTTCTTCGAACATACGAGCAACATTTGTCATGTGTTTCTGTGTATTACAGTGATGATCTATCGATTGTTTTGTTACCTTTTTTAATGCACACATACATAACAGACACTTAATTGTTTCACCAGTATCACTACTAAAAAATGTCGACACCATATTCTTGTATTAAAGAATACACCCTATGCTTTTTAACATCTGTCTTCGGCATTATGATAACTTCGCTGAACGCAAATGAAGAATATGTTTTTCGTATCTCAATGTTCTCTGTTCACGTACGGACGAGGACTGACTGTGGCAGGACTGCAGAGTGGCAGTTGTTTTCGGTGTTCGCGTGGTGCTCTCTGCGGACGGTACCGTGTTGTAGCTACTTGGGAAGCGTGCACACCTCATGCTATAGTCTATGCGTACAGTACTTGTAAACCGTAAACATGACTTTTATTTGACTTTTTTCCGCTGTCTAATTATGACATTATGTGATCGAAAGACGTGAATATAATCTAAACTGGCAGGCAGTTCATAATTATTCATAAACATTAAATCGTAAAATATATGACACATTATGGAAAAACTATTAGAGCAAGGGGAAAAAATAAACAGGGCGTTTTATTTGTTTTATATGGATTATTCGCAAACAAAACGCATCTCTAGAACAACAATGCCACAACTAAAAAAAAAATTACTTTTGAGATAATCGCATTTTAAAGTTTTGATTCGTGATATTAATAATGCTTTTTAACACGTAGCCTCTGACTGAAGCAAGTTAGAGATATGACAGCTTTAGTTTGTGGTAGAAACCAGAAAATGGACGTAACCCAAAACAGCCAATTCTTGAGTTGTGGCATTGTTGTTCTAGGAGTGCGAAATATCAAACTATTTGAACATATCATATCCCTTATACCCAGTACAAGTAAATGATGTTGACAATACAAAGATTAGAATAGTAATGAATATACGCCAACATTGAAACGATTCTGAGAAACAACTTATGTCGATACCATTCGGCTACTAAAATGTTTCAATAAATAAAACTCAATGCTGAGGATTTCTAAATAAAAAAAAATGCCGTCAAGTGCCGAATCCAGAGTGTCATGTGTTCAAACAGTAACAAAAATAAAGTTTGATGAAAAATTATCATTTTAATTGTTTTGTAAGCTGTACGAATAAAATAAATATACAATACAAATATAGCTTTAACGGGGCCACTAATCAATATAACAATTTAAAGCTGCACCTGCAACGGCAAACTGTTGATGGCTTGGCTTATCGAGGGCCGGACCCGAAACAGATCCTTATACTTAGGCTTGTTTTGGCCCATGTGCGTTCTATAGGATTCATGCGATGACGATCCTAGTCCGACAGCTGGGATGGATGGCATTCATGAATCCGAAGTTGACAGCTGGGCTATCCTGTCTCAGCACTGACAGAAACAGGTCTCATCCTGAGATAAGTACCTGATGAACCTCAGGAAACGGAGACAGTATTTCATAACGTATTCGTTTATATAGGCCTACTAAGAGAGATTGGAAAGAACAAAATGAAAATACCGTAAATAAAGGAAACGTAACACTAACAGCAATAGACAAACATTTAAATAAATAGCCCAACATAGATAGCAAAAGATTAAATGATATTTACAGAGCGATGATTGAAGCAAAGATATTACATAATGTTGAGAAATGGGGAAATTACTTATCAGAAGTAAATATAGATAGAATAAGATCTAAAATTTGTGAGAAATATTTGGAGATCCTGAAATGTCTAAAATATAGCAGCCAAATTGGAAATGGGGATAGAGGGTAGTACGGGAACAATATTAATTAGGAAAATTAAATTTTTGGGTTCAACTGTAGAGAAAGAAGAAAATGATACACTATCTACCAAAAAGTAATTGGGCACAATGGAAGTTGGTCGCATCTCCCGAGACCTCAATCGCCAGTCCAATTCGTCTCAAAGGTGTTCAATGGGATTCAGATCATGACTCTGTGCAGGCAAGTCCAACGGTGAACATTATTGTCTGCATACCACTGCATAGTAGCCGCCGAAACATGGGGCCAACTTCCATTGTCCAACTGAATGCCATATTGCAAGAAGAATGGCGACGCATTCCAGTGGATATCCTACACAAACTAGTGGAGAGCATGCCTGACAGGGTAGCTGCTGTTATAGCAACAAGAGGTGGTATCACGAGGTTCTAAAGGGCAAAAACAGTGCCCAATTACTTTTTGGTAGACAGTGTATCTTGAAAAGATGTCAAAGATTCCTACAAACGAAAACTAAGTCTAATTGGAGAAAAGAATTATAAAATAATGTAAGCAGTTTAAGACTAAATTGGTTATGGCAAGAAATTGATTAAGTTAATATAAATTTGTTAGGCAAAATTATAATGGAGAGGTGTAACGACATATTGAGACAGGAAATGTATAGTAATTTAAGTGATTTAAAATCATTAACAGATTACAAAGAAATGAAAATCATGTGGGGACAGGAAGAATATACAAAAGTTAACAACAGGGAAGAAAGGATGGGATTAACATGGTGGAGATCGGGAATTTGGAGGTTAAAAAAATAGAAGAGGAGTCGTAGGAAAAGACATATGTTCTTTATGTAATCAAAAAGAAGCCGCGTTACACATTCTACTATCTTGCCCAGAAAATGAAAGATCAAGAAACACTTTTATTCAGGAAGCATTACTAAAACTAAATGCAGAAATATGTTAGCATATAGGAAATTGTATAGAACAATAAACAGAAGAAAGTTGAGGGAACTCGGACAATGTTTGTATATAGTAAATAAAAACTGAGAAGGGATAACTAAGGTATAAACATAATGTATGTAAGAAATATTAATTAAAGAGAAACAGTTTTTGTTAAGAAATAGCTAGAAAGATTGCGTAGTATGGAGTATATAGTAATAGTTATTAATAGTAGAATGTAGTTAAGGGTGGTTTCCTGGAAAACAGAAATGTAACAGGGCCACCATTAACGAATGATACACAAATTGTACATAATTTTGATGACAATCAACATATATATATATATATATATATATATATATATATATATATATATATATATATATACAGGGACATCATTTTCTTTTTACTTCAATTTTTATTGTACCTGAGTTTTTGAATGTACTTCACTCCCACCCCTTCTACTAAGGAAGTTCCAACTCCACACAGAACCAAGACCGCAGATAGTAAGCAGTACTGAGTTACTGAGTATAGTACGTTCCAGAAATATGTTCGCGTTTTCCAGTGACGAAAGAGCTTTCAATATTGAATCATATTTTCGCACAGATACTGTCCGTTTGTCTACGTCGCATCCCGATTTCCCCCACCTGCTTCTGCTCGCCCCTCTGTAATAGCTGGGCTGTCTTAGCTCTTTTCTGAAAACATTAATTTCTCTTAGGAATTGGAAGTTTACGTAATATTATACAGCTGTTTAATTTAACTTAAATAAAAGGGCCTCGTTAAGTAATTAACTGTCACGTGATTTCCTCCCTTTCTACAATCCTGCGGCATAACCACTTGGACGGACAGTAGATAGCATGTCTGAGTAATTTTATATTTTCGGGTCGGGCAGAAGTGAAGATTGAATTTACAGTACATAGAGTAGGTACAGAATTATTTCAACATGAGTTACTAGTACGAAGGACGAAACTGGCAATTGGAATTAGATGCAATAGTCTATAGTGCGATAATATGCACAAAAGAACTGAAGCCTGTATCGAAATGAACGGCCACCATTTTCAAAATTGTGTTTAAATATTCATATTATGATTATTTTTCAATTTAACTTCTTTCTCTATATTGTACGGTAATGTGCTGTAGACAGTATAATATACACTACATAATGAATATGTTCGCATGGATAACTCACTTCGTGAGTAAAAACACTTATTCTTAATACAGTATTGTACTTTGATTAAAGAAGAACCTAATGAAAATTATCAACATAAAATTTACTCTGTCACACGTTAAAAGTGTTAAAATTGTTTAAAAAGGTATTTACCTTCGACAGACGGCCCGTTTCGACGCTATTTGTCGTCTTCTTCAGTGTCTCTTGAACCACTCATAGAGTTAACAAAGTGTTAACGAGAACTATAATCATTGAAAATTATCAAACTCAAAATCGCGATATTTCCTAGTTTACGTAAATGGATGAACTACTTTTCTTCCTTCCTATACCTAGTAGAGTGATTTGTGTTTTACGCCAGTATCATCGAACTCCAGTCTTGGAGGGGGGAGCAAGCGGTGTTTCCGGTTCTCTAAAGGTATAGACAGGTTAATATTAAAAATGTTAGTAAAAATAAAATGATGTCCCTGTATATATATATATATATATATATATATATATATATATATATATACATACATACATACAAGATGTCCCTATTATAACTTTTTTTTGTTTGGATAGGTATTGGAATTTTTGTTTTTGAGCGTTATGTTGGAACGAGGGGCTAACGTGTGTGGAGATATGATGCATGTAACTACATTATGGTACAAGATACACGTGGCATCATCAATTTTTCAAATAACACTACATACTTAAATCATGTTACATTGATTACACACATTAAGACGAGTTCAAAAATGTATCACAATGTCACCTTCCTAATCAATAACAAAACGAAACAAAAACGTACTTCCAATGTGATAATGTTATGCTTTGAGAGACACAGAAGATGTTCCAAATGGTGACCATTCACATTAATGTACATTGGGAGGCATTCCATTGAAAGACTCTATGACTGCCCGGCATGTTGCTGGCTGAATGGACATACAAGCCTGTCGAATGCGTTGCTGCATGTCGTCTGGTGTTGTCAGAATATTCTGGTACACACTGTCCTTTATAGTTCCTCACAGGAAGAAGTCGAGTGGCGACAGGTCCGCAGAACGTGCAGGCTACTGTACGTGAATTGTGGCGTCGACAGTTGTGGTTTATTTACATGTTAAGACAGCAAACACACAAAACACACGACGTGTGCGGACGTGAGTCGTCTTTCATTTTGTGTAAGTTAATGCACAAGATGAATAGGGCACCGCAACAAACGGCACATTCTGATGGCATTCATTTTGCATTTTGTTGTTGTTATTGATTGGGAAGGTGACAGTGTGATACATTTTTGAACTCGTCTTAACGTGTGTAATCAATGTAACATGATTAAAGTATGTAGTGCTATTTTGAAAAATTGATGACGTCACGTGTATCTTGTACCATAATGTAGTTACATGCACCAAATCTCCACACTCACGTTAGCCACTCATTTTAACATAACTCTCAAAAACAAAAATTCCAGTACTTATCCAAACAAAAAAGTTATAATAGTGGACAAGATAAATGGGACACCATACTACTACCCATGTGGTATCAAACTGTTTTTCCGTGGTTTCCCTTGAGCAATAGACAAATGTCGGGATGAGCCCTAAAAGAAATGGGCCACGGACCACTTCCCTTCCCCCACTCTTTCTCTTCTACTATCACAAAGAACTTGCTAATTTCTTAGATAACAACCCTGAATTATGATAATAGGGGAACATAAATATATTGTAAGTTCACAGGGCTAACGGCATCGAAGCTGGGTACCTGGTTCTAATGAAGTGCACTGGTAGCAATCTAAAACATGGGGGCATGAGATAGTTACTCTGCCTGCCATTAAAAATTCACTCCACTAAATCCCCAAGGTAAAAAAAAAAAAAAGTGGTATCAAACTAGAACATCCTGACATAAAATGGTCAATGTAGGGGAAGATAAATCTGCTGAGCCCTTCTTATATTATCCCTAAGACATCACCCTAGCTTATTTTTAATTACTGCAGACGACAGATGAAAGGAGAAAATGGAATACCTCGAAAAAAATCCCTCTGCAACTTCTGATTTGACTACCACAAATTCCATAACGACTTAGCCAGGGATCGAACCCGGGCCGCCTGACTGAAAGACCACCGCCCTAGCGCTTGAGTAGCAGACACGGCTGCTGTAGACTGGACGAACCAGAGTAAAGGTCTTTTGGAGAAAGTGGTCGTGCTAATCTCAACTGTTAAAGTCCAGCTTTGTAGCAGCATAGAAGCGCAGATCTTGAGTTAATTCCTCTTAGAACGTGAAAGTTCGTCCACTGTGTATGTAATACCCTGTTCTATGTTAGATGGGGGGGGTGATGTACTCGAAATCTTTAGCACTGCCTACTTTGGAAGGAAAATTAAGACAGAAGTTTAGTGTTGCTGATTCAAACAAAATTAACGGCTAGCTTTTTCTTCATAACGTGTTCCCTACTTAGCAGATAGTTTTCTTTGCAGGCGAAAAAAAAAGAAACTGAAGAAAAAAATAGACTGCAATGTGGTTTCAAAGGCCCCAGTATTTAAGGGGGTGACGTGTAAAATTTTGGTCATTTTCAGTAAAAAAAATCGCATTTTCCTTTTCTTATGAAAAATGGATCAGCAATCTCTCATTTATATGTTGAGCAAGTTTCAATGCTTTGCGATACTCGAAAGTATAAAAAATTACGCAATATATAAATGGCTTCACCTTCGAACTTCAATTCCATGCAAATTTTACAAGCTGTTCCCTCACACTTTTTTTCCAGAACATTTCGTCAGGTTTCAAGTGTATAAGCTCTTACAATTTTTATGGTAGGAACATGAAATTTTTACTGCATGTTTTATACTCTGTGGTTAACAAAATAGCGCATGGATTTTACGATTAAATAAATACTTTTTTAAATAAAAAAACGGAATATTTATAGTAGCAATGGAGAATTTCCAACTTTAGGTATACTGTATTTTATTTCATGGAGTGCAGTTTCATAGAAAGGACTTTGCCGACAGACCTTCTACTGCCCCCACCCCACTAATTGGTTGTCATAAATAAATGTCTTCTTTACTGTGACGGAAATCTTGTCTTCTCCTGTCAGTAACCAATCACAACCCTCGTTCAGAAGAATTGACAGGCTCCTGTCAAATCCACGTGGAGGCAGAGTTGCCGAATCTTTTCCGAATTCCAAGAATCCTGTCAGTCTCACTGTCTCATTTCGAGGGTCACCAGGATTGTGGCAACTGTGCAATGTTGGGACGAGGGGACAGGATGGAATTGTCAGAGGTGTTTGTGTAGGAAGTCATAAATCTGTAAGTGGGTGTTCAAAGGAGCCACCGAACTGCATTCCTTGAAATAAAATGGAGTATATGCAGTAGGATAACAATTTCTTCCCCCCTTTTGTAGTAAATATAGATGTTTTTTTAAATATGCCACTAGTCTTACAAAAAAAATTTCAAACATTTTATTGACAAACTCAGAGATACATTTCATTTTGAAATATGAACATTTTTCAAAATAATTTTTGTCAATAACTCAGAAACTAATTGACTCACAGAAATTAAACTTCCCCACATCATTATCTATCACACCGTAATTATGTGTACAAAAACTCAAGGATGTAGCTTGAAAAATGTAGAAAATAAATATTTCACATATCCCCCCCCCCTTAAAATGGAGAATAAGTTAAACTTTTACTCTAAATCGAAACACATGATTTTCGTCACGATTTTTTTAATAGAAATAATAACAAATCATAAAATACAGATTGCATGTTCCTATTTTTCTTTAACTCAAAGCGTTAACTAGCCAAAGAATTACGTCTCCAAATATTTTTTCTGATAAAAAAATATGGAAGATTTAAGTAACACTTATCTGTTCACTATTTTTTTAAATCTCTGATGGTTGTAGCCAATTTTTATATACAGGAAGCCTAGCCGTCTCTAATGATGATTCTGCCTGGTTTTAGCGGTGGAAGATTGAGTTGTCTTATCAGTGAATTCGGAATGTGTCGAAGTTTGGAAGTCTTCGAGAATTTAAGGTCCCTCTTGAATTTATACAACTGCATATTATATTAGTGTATCTCAAAATACTTGCGGGCATCTGTTTCTTACCTTTCATAATAACAAACTTTTTGCTATAGTATATGATCTTCTCTCGCAACTGTAAGTGATGGTGCGATGAGTAACGAAGCAATAAGAGTTAAGGCTGGTTCACAATAAACCGGAAACAGAAAGGACAACGCGAACGAGAATGGAAATATTGTTAAAATATATGTATTTAAATGTGAGCATTCACAATTAACTTTCACGTTCCCGTTCCCGGATCTGGCAAGCTTTTCACATTTAAATACATTTATTTTAATAATTATTCCGTTCTCGATCTCGTTGTCGTTTCCGTTCCGGTTTATTGTTGACCAGCCTTTACACGGGACTAGAAAGGACGGCACGTGCCGGAGGGAAAAAACTTGTGATATAGATACTAAATAATGAATTTCACCAGAACTAGTGTCTTTTTCTATAAACATCGATTCATATAATCTTGTTCTTTGCTTTAATATAGATTAGATTTAGATTAGGTTAGATTTGAGTCGTAAATGACTGCACGACTTTTCTACACTGCGACCTGGCGGCAATGTCAATAACCTCACCCGGCAAGGGGAAGGAGTAATCTGAATGCCATTGCCTTTGGCGGGCAATAGCTTCACAATTGCAAAGTATATGCATAGCCGTTTCATTGCAAGGTTTAAGCCACAGTCGCACTTGTCGGATTATGCTACTCGACTTCTAAAAATGCAACAGACTTCGAATGCAAATGTGCAAAAATTCGACAATCACATTGGTCTGCAGAAACGAAGATGGCAATGGAGAAAATGAAATCAGAGATGTGTTTGAACTAGTCTGAATTTAAATGATATCCTAATGACATGAGCATTTTAAAAAAGTTCTGGAATTGATTTCAAAGAGTTGGTACAATTCATGCAAGTTAAGTGAACAATTTCTTCTAATTGATTTATATAATTCCATCGCATACTGTAAATTGTGAACGAGGATTTAGTTGCATGAATCTTGTAAAAACTGGAATTGGAAACCGCCTTTCATTAAACAGATTTGGCACTCTGCTAACAATAAATATTGAAGGGCCTACCAGTAAAGAATTTTAATGTTAGGGTGTTCATAAAATAACGTATTTTAATGTGATGTAAATTCAACAGTAATTGATTCTAAGCAAACCTACGTCTAATGATTTACTTACATAAGTATATCTAGAGTGTGATAAGATGGATTGAAAGTAATAAAACTTCAAGAAACAAATTACGTAACTTTTTGTTTCTGCATAATTTATTAATTTTATCTTTTCGCACAATTATTTATAATATTGTACAAGCATTTCGCAATTTGCACAAATATAATTTTTCATTTGTGCATTTTTTGCGACAATTATTTATTTTCTAGCTTAAACCCTGTTTCATTGTCGTAATTACAGAAACGATAAATTTTCACATTACTTTTATTCATCTTAAAAAGACGATTTCTAAGAGGACAGTGCTCAGAGAGAAAGTCAATAATTATCCTCAACTTCTGCTTATTTAATGTGAAGATCTTTAGCTCTTCTATCAGAATAAGTAATAAAACTTTTCGCATGGATTAACTTACGAATATTGTTCCAATAGTTTTTGTTTTCTGTTCTTATAAGGTAACTTTCTGGTACACTACAGAATGGCTCTTGACCAATAAAGGATAAGATAACCCCTTTGTTGGCAAGGCTGTCCGCTTTTTCGTCGCCTTCAATATCTTCGTGTCCTGGCACGAAATTAGTTCAGACTCAAACGTATGACTATCAAGAGCTTTCAACGAAGCCTGGCTGTTTGATAAGATATTAAGGAGCATCGTTTCAAAACGTATTAAGTCCAACGAAATTAAATTTGTTACTTTGTATTTATTTATCTTTCATGCTATGAAGTCTGATGGTTCCAAGTCTTCATATTTGTAAACTGTGAAACAAGTACTTCAAAATGGTTTTTGTGTAGAGTTTTGAAAACTTGCCCGGTTTACGAGTAATTCAGTTCTTCGTCAGTTGTGTAAAAAAATTGTAAGTTGGACATAATACCATTTGAAACTATTATCTTTGCACCATGCATATCTTTATTGGCATTTTCATGAGCGCAAATTTCTATGGCGTGCAATTCCGCCTGAAAAATGTAGGCAATTGTTCCTAGGAATTTTGCAACGCTAAAATTTGTCCATACACTCCAATACCAAATTTTCCATTCATTTTTTTTATCCATCTGTGTACCAGATGAATGCTCCTTTTTCAAATTTAGGGCCACGATTATCCCACATATTGCGATCAGTTATGATCATTTCGAAGGAATGATCAATATTGCTCATCTTGGGCATAGTATCCAATGCTTTAATATAGTTATTACAATAGATTGATACCAGCATACTGTTATACACTATCTACCAAAAAGTAATTGGGCACTGTTTTTGTCCTTTTATAACCTCGTGGTACCACCTCTTGTTGCTATGACAGCAGCCATCCTGTCAGCCATGTAGGATACCCACTGGAATGGGTCGCCATTCCTCTGCAACATGGCACTCAGTTGGACAATGGAAGTTGGCTCCATGTTTCGGCGGCTACTATGCAGGAATATGCAGACAATAATGTTCACCGGTTGGACTAGCCTGCACAGAGTCCTTATCTCAATCCCACTGAGCACCTTCGAGACGAATTGGACCGGCGATTGAGGTCTCGGGAGATGCGGCCAACTTCCATTAGTGCCATGTTGCAAGAGGAATGGCGACGCATTCCAGTGGATATCCTACACAAACTAGTGGAGAGCATGCCTGACAGGGTGGCTGCTGTTGTAGCAAAACGAGATGGTACCACGAGGTTCTAAAAGGGCAAAAACATACCCAATTACTTTTTGGTAGATAGTGTAGTATGAAACAGTGAATTTTCTTACAAAGAAAAATTCAGAAGTAATTAAAAAGGTCTAGAAATTTATCCTTCACACAATAAAAATTATGAATAAAGACAAATATGAGTACATATTGAAGCAAGAATTGTATGGAATTTCCAGAGATATATGGAGAATCCTAGTAAACCAGAAATGACTCCTAGCAGAACATATCAGTAAAATGATCTACGCCGGTCCAAAAAAAATGGGTTTCTAATCAGTAATGCTCTATTTACAGGATTTTTAATTGCTTATTTAACTAGACTGTATCAACTACTAGGTTATTTAGCGTCGATGGGTTTTGTGATAGCGAGATGGTATTTGGAGAGATGAGGCCGAGGATTCGCCATAGATTTCCCAAAATTCGCCTTACGCTTGGAGAAAACCTCGGAAAAAATCCAACCAGATAATAATCAGTTCAAGCGGGAATCAACTACAGGATTCACAACTGAAAATACTAGAAAGATAGAATGTTGAAGACTCCACTATAAAATACACGGCATTAGAAAACAATACATATTTTTCTAGTCATCGAGGATATCTACTGCTGAACTGTCTGCTCAGGTTATAATGAAGATTAAGAATTCATCAGTAGCGACTTCCTGGTCATATCTATGACGCACACCCACCACTTAAGGAAGGCAACACACGACATGCAGAAGACAGACGGGGCACTCACCTATTCCCTATGCAAGCATAAAACATATTATTACTGACTGAAGCAACCTTCAATATATTAGTTTGCTAAAGGTAACCCCCATTTAAAGACGTAGAAATAGTGAAACCGTAGTTACAGGCAGCAATGGCCGCTTCTAATGTGCTTAGATATTATACTACAATGGTAGTATTATACAAATATCATTTATTTTATAATATGAATATATATTTTACTGATTTACATAATGGAGAGTAAATTACCTACCACTTCGCTCTTTCATCGATTTTAAGAGCTTAGACGCTACTTCTCTTTCCAGTTCATGGAAAAGGGATTCAAATAGATTTCTGCACATGCGCTTGCCTTATTCTTTTACCCTTGGCTCGTCGTATGCTCAAACTGACAATTTGCTACTAGAGTTAACGGAAGAAAGACTATGCTTTGATTTTGTACAGTAATTATTCCATGACGTTCATTCATTCATTCATAGTGTTCTGCCCAAGGGCAGGACTTTCACTACAAACCCAGCTTTCTCTAATCTTTCCTATTTTCTGTCTTTCCCTTTGTCTCCTCATATGATCCATATATCTTAATGTCGTCTATCATCTGATACCTTCTTCTGCCCCGAACTTTTCTCCCATTCACCATTCCTTCCAGGGCATCCTTCAGTAGGCAGTTTCTTTTCAGCCAATTTCTTTTCTTCTTTCTGATCAGTTTCAGCATCATTCTTTCTTCACCCACTCTTTCCAACACAGCTTCATTTCTTATCCTGTCTGTCCACTTCACACGTTCCATTCTTCTCCATAGTCACATTTCAATTTTTTTTTCTATTCGCTTCTCTTCACTTTGTCGTAATATCCATGTTTCTGCCTCTTACAATGCCACGTTCCACACAAAGCACTTCACTAGTTTCTCCCTTGGTTATTTTTTCAGAGATCCGCAGAAGATGCTTTTTCTATTAAAAGCTTCCTTGGTCATGTGGTTCTTATATTTCTTACTAGAGACACAGCAAAATGAAAGAAAAGAAACTACGCTAACTGCCGTCACAGATTTCTCTCCTATAGTAGGTTTAAAATCATTGTTTGCTGTATCGTCACCACTTCCGAAAGACGTAGAATCTATTATTTTATAGATACAAAAAAAATTGCAATAGTAGGGCCTATTGTGTTTCTTTAATCACATAAATCTATCAATGAGTGGCTACTAAAAAAAGAGCTTTTATTCCTTTTAAAAGTATATACTTTTTTTTATCTATGTCCCGCGCCGTGGCGCCGTGGTCTAAGGTATGCCGCCTAGGACTCGCGTTACGGAATGCGCGCTGGTTCGAGTCCTCATGGGGGAGGAAATTTTCTCATGAAATTTCGGCAAGTATATGGGACCTGTGCCCTCCCAGCATCGCGATGCACTTGGGGAGCTACGATAGGTAGCGAAAATCCGGTTTCGCAAACCAGCTATAACGGCTGGGAGGATCATCGTGCTAACCACACGATACCTCCATTCTGGTTGGATGATCGTCCACCTCTGCTTCGGCATGTGAACGTGAGGCCAGCCAGCAGTCGGCTAGTCGGTCTTGGCTCTTCACGGGCTATAGCGCCATGGATTTACTTTTTTATACTTTTATCTATAACATATTATGTGATCAGGTGTAACAGTCACGTGTGAATTCAATTAATACAATAGTTCAGATATGAAATGACATTTTTACGCCTACTTTATAGGGAAAAATAAGGAAATTGTTTCATAAACAACAATTTTATTTTGACATTTCTCCGCGGTGTTACTAACAAGCATCAATCGACACTAGGAGCAATTGTCTGGAATTTTCTACTCTCTAGTCTTAAGGCTGGTTCACAATGAACCGGGAACGGGAACGAAAACGACAACGAGAACGGAAATATTGTTAAAATAAATGTATTTAAATGTGAGCATTCACAATTAACTACTGTGAATGCTTACATTTAAATACATTTTAACATTATTTCCGTTCTCGTTGTTTTGTCGTTTTCGTTCCCGGTTTATTGTGAACCAGCCTTTACGCTTATGAGACGAATTTATACGAATTAGACTACACTACATGTATATATTAAACTTAAAATTAGACGAGACAAATATTAAAATACTCCAGAGAGAAAGGCAACAGCATACGCCACTCTCTCTTTCTGTACTGTCACTAATGTGACTGAAGCACAAAGCTGGGAAGACTGCTACAGTAACGTGAACAAGGAAGTTCTCGACCGAAGTATATTAGGCCTACTACTGACATTTACATGAGATACGTTAGTGGCTGCAGGCAGACTTGATAAATTCCTTAGAGATTCGAGATGTGACAAATAGTTTTATTGGCCTTTCGTTTCAGCAGCCTCTTTTTTTCCTGAAAGTTGTGTTGCCAGTAACATTACTGTTAATGGTATTCGAGGGGGTAGGAAATATACTGCACGTCTCGTTTACCTTTTAAACTCGTATGTAGAAGTCTAATTCCCGTTCTGCGCGTGAAGGGTGTTTTGATAACCTCCTTTGTGGTTCAGACACGGACAAACGAAACAACGCAGCAATGACGTAGCGCCGCTAATGTTTACAATTGCATAGAGTAATTTGATGTTAGCTTTGTCAGAGTAACGTGCGGTATTATACAGCTGCGAGATGCTGTTACAAAGCTGCCAGATGAACCAAATTAAATTTCCCAGGACTAATGTTTTAAGCCTAGTTCACAATGCGAAGAAAAGCGTACTGAGGAACTATCCTTCTCTTAGGCTTATATTATACTATCAAGTTTCTGTGTCACAGAATATGATAAAATTTTTGATCAAATATATATGATCAAATGTAAGATTTTGACTATATTACACTATGTCAAAACTATGATCATATCTTTCATCGTCCACGCCTGTGGAGTAACGGTTAGCACGTCTAGCCGCGAAACCAGGTGGCCCGGGTTCGATTCCCGGTCGGGACAAGTTATCTGGTTGAGGTTTTTTCCCGGGTTTTCCCTCAACCCAATATGAGCAAATGCTGGGTAACTTTCGGTGTTGGACCCCGGACTCATTTCACCGGCATTATCACCTTCATCTCATTCAGACGCTAAATAACCTAAGCTGTTGATAAAGCGTCGTAAAATAACCTCCTAAAATAAAAAAAAATATCTTTCATCACAGTTCTAATAATGGATCCACAATAGTTCCATGCTTGTTGTAACTGTAAAATATGCAGTAATAGTTACTGCATTAATACTAAAGAAGAAATCAGAGAAAAATGGAATTCGGCGACCATATCCAAAGTACAGGTGGTGAAGTTTCAGAGTTAGTTTATACTCAGTTTTTTGTTTCCCCTGTAAAATTTCCGTTTTGTTAGTTAGCAGGTTTACACTGTAAGCCGACGATTTGGGTTAGAGATTGGGGTAGGGAGAAAAGATACAAAAGCAATCCATCAAACTCTACTGAGAGAACTTCAGTATGAAGATGTGAAATCCTATATATATATATATATATATATACAGGTACTAAGTATTTAATAATGGATGATGAAACATTTCATGTGACTCATAATGTGATATTAAAAGTTTTGTGGTTTTCACAGACCATGTATACTTAATGTCCGCCATTTTCCTTCTTCTCAGTCACAGATTTTATCAAAGGTATGATGATGATCCTAATTTGTATAACAGAACTATGTCACAGCTAGATGTGATCAAAGATGCTATATTACACTGTAAAAGGTTTTATCATATATATTTTATCAAACTTCTGTGACACAGAAATTTGATAGTGTAATATAGGCCTTACAAAGATCCTCTATGCCAATGGATGACGTTCAGACTGATCAGCATTTCCATATTACTGGCGACTTTTCGTTCTTGCTTCTGAATTTCCTGAGAGTTTTCTTGATCTATCGTCATCTATTTTTTGACGCATATATTTCAGTCTTACTTTCTTAAAATCATTTAGCTATGCCTTGTATATTGCATTTTTAACATGAGCATCGCATAATCAAAATGTTACGTTACACTCCAGATCACATATATAAAAGATTGCTCATCCCTATGTTAAAATCGGCAGCACTTTGAAGAGAACAACCGCCAGGATCGCCACTCGTCCGCCGTAAACGAACACGAGATGGCAGAACAGTCGCTAATGCTATTCAAATGGGAGTTATGACGAGACTCCTTATGTAACAACTAGATGGCAGCATACTAAACCTGACAAAAGTTGTTACTGCCAAAGCCTATAAGGCCGAGCAATCTGGGTATATATGATTTAGGGTTACACTATTACTATTTTGACGTCACTTGCTGAGCAACGGATCGATTACATGAAACACAATACTATAATTCCATTGTAAGTACTTGTGCAAATATTAATTAATTAATTAATTCACAGTTTTCTGTCCAAAGCCAGGTCTTTCTTTGCAAACCAGCATTCTCCAATCTTTTCTATTTTCTCCGTCCTTTTAGTCTCCGCATATGATCTATATATCTTAATGTCGTCTATCATATACTGTATATTCTTCTGTGTCAAACTCTCTTCCCGTTTACCATTCCTTTCAGTGTATCCTTTAGCAGACAGTTTTTTTCTCACTCAGTGATCCAGCCAAATTTAAGAGGGTATATTGCGATTTTGTTTATTGCAGTCGGTTTTTTGTGTATTTTGCTGCAAAGCAGTTCACAGAGAAGCGTTTGCTATCAGATGTCTCAAATTAATAGGTTATATCTTCTTACAGTATCCAGAAATGTACATTACATGAAAACGTAAAATACTAGTCT
This sequence comes from Periplaneta americana, assembly GCF_040183065.1. Taxonomy (NCBI): domain Eukaryota; kingdom Metazoa; phylum Arthropoda; class Insecta; order Blattodea; family Blattidae; genus Periplaneta; species Periplaneta americana. The sequence continues at coordinate 183,619,761 of NC_091117.1, read as the reverse complement.
GGTTTCCGATATGGTAACAATTATGGCAAAGCCACCATCTTTAATACAAGTATGATCCAGTATTATCCAGTATGTAAGGTTATATGGTTGTGAAACTTGAACTCTCACTTTGAGAGAAGAACAGAGATAAGGGTGTTTGAGAATAAGGTTCTTATGAAAATATTTGGGGCTAAAAGGGATGAAGTTACAGGAGAATGGAGAAAGTTACACAACGCAGAACAGCACGCATTGTATTCTTCACCTGACATAATTAGGAACATTAAATCCAGACGTTTGAGATGGGCAGGTCATGTAGCACGTAGCCTATGGGCGATTCGTGGAATGCATATAGAGTGTTAGTTGGGAGGCCGGAGGGAAAAAGACCTTTGGGGAGGCCGAGACGTAGATGGAAGGATAATATTAAAATGGATTTGAGGGAGGTGGGATATGATGATAGAGACTGGATTAATCTTGCACAGGATAGAGACCGATGGCGGACTTATGCGAGGGCGGCAATGAACCTCCGGGTTCCTTAAAAGCCACTTGTAAGTAAATAATTATCCAGCGAAGCGCCATTTTCAATTCATCTCTTCGACATACTTCTGCAATGCCCAAAACTTTCATAAACTTAAATTTTTTATCTAGTGCCACACTCAAAACACATCCAGTTCTTCTCTAGTGAAGATTTTCGGTTTTTGGGACTGAATCCACCACTTTTTCTTTTACGAAAAGCTATACATTTTCCAAACTTCGAGCATGGAATTTACAATGTGGTTCATAGCATTCTCGATCTTTTTTTCTTTGTTACAATGAAATTCATAACCCGAATTATTCCCAAATCTATTTTTGGCTTATTTTAATTTGAATTCCACTGATATCGTAAGTAAGCATAAATACATGTTCCTAAATTATTTTTTTATCCTCGTGTGATTTGTGAAAAATGGAGAAAGTTACACAACGCAGAGCTGCACGCATTGTATCCTTCACCTGACATAATTAGAAACATTAAATCCAGACGTTTGAGATGGGCAGGGTATGTAGCACGTATGGACGAATCCAGAAATGCATATAGAGTGTTAGTTGGGAGGCCAGAGGGGAAAAGACCTTTGGGGATGCTGAGACGTAGATGGGAAGATAATATTGAAATGGATTTGAGAGAGGTGGGATATGTTAGAGACTGGATTAATCTTGCACAGGATAGGGACCAATGGCGGGCTTATGTGTGGGCGGCAATGAACTTCCGGGTTCCTTAAAAGCCAGTAAGTAAGTAAGTAAGTGATTTGTGAAGAACATCGCACTCGTGCCATAAACATTACTTTATGAACTTGTATCATAAACAATTATTTTATGTCAAGTAATCCAACAATCAGGTTCAGAGTACATCAAGCAAAGGGCTTTAACTATAAAGTGGAAGTTGGGATGGCTTGTGACGAGACAACACTATAGATGGGCACAGACAACCATGTGGGACCCCTAAACAGGCAAGAGGACCCAAGCCAGGACACGAAGAAGATGCAGACTTCTTCAAGCAACTAATAGGAACTCACTGATCTTGTGTTGCCCGGTGCAGAAGTGCTTGACGCAAAATCATAAAAACTGTGAAATGTGCTATGTGAACCAGTAGTTCGACTCAATTACCTATATACACGCATGATCACCCCACTTGCGTGGAATAGCTCACCACGTGAGTTATATAAGTGAATTTTCACCTTTCTTAGGAGGCCTTAACCCTTTATGGGACACAGTTGCAGTTCTGAAAACTTCATCGGCAGAATCCGACTACGAAAGGCGGTACCGCATATTTTTCTTGTGTTGTATTAAGAAGCATCCACTACTACACTTTACCAGTCAACTCCACTCTTTGCGATCTTCTGATTGCTACTGGCGCCAAGGATCAGCTGAAGACACAAAAATCGTAACAAAACCCTAGCGCTACCAAGGTTCTGATCAAAACTCTAGAAAAAAACGTATAAAAATAGCCACCATTTCAGAAAAATTCAGAAAATGCCATCATCATCATAATCATCATTAGTATGGACGATAATTTTGTTCATTCCGCACCAAAATCCTTCTCTCTCCTACCACAATCTGGAAATATTTTGTTTTCAAAAACTATGTTTGAATGAGTACAGCGTTTTATCTGTAAATGCGTATTCAGAAAAACAAAGTGTCTACATTAAGCTTCCCACACATGTGTGCTAGTGATGAACGTGGGTGGAAGTCTACGAGTGCTTTGACCTGTGATATTTCTGAAGGTCCCTCATATGTGGAAACAGAGCGCTGATTTCTGTGAAACACAGACAGCATTATGCATATCTGCCGTCTAATTGTTCAACATGAAGCAAATTACAAACAATTAATATTACTATCAAACTGAAAGAAGGATATAAATATAGATAATTGCCATTTTAAATTCTTTGGTCGGTGGGAAAAGACACATAAGTAAAAAAATGAATTTTTCAGCAGAAACTTTTTTTTTTTTTATTTACTCTTAACTGAATATAAGTATAATAATGAAATTCAAGTATGTTGGTTAAAGTAAGACTCTTTTCAATTTAAAATACAAGAAATTTTATTACTTCAAAAATTAGAAAAAATACTTGACTTATGTGATTAGGTACAACAGAAAAATCTACCTTTTTTGACTTAATGTGCCTTCTCCCGCCGATCGAAGAATTGTGCTCATATTTAAAATATTTTACGAAATGAAGTTTCGGAAAACACTAACACAAGGATATGTGGGAATCGACATTTGAAATAACATTCTAACGATTAGTTTCACAGTCTTAAAAAAAATGAATATTTCAATTTTTGAAGGCAGTCAAAACATTGAGAAAATTGAGATAAATACGTATAGGCTAATAAAATAATGTCGTAAAAAGATTATAAAAATGAAAACAAATTAGAAGTCAATTCATACAAATAAAGCCAACTAAGTGAAACATTTTGAAAAACAAGCAAGATTAAGAGAAATACAATCATTAAATATTTCGGAAAAAAAAAACACTTGAAACGAAAATTGAGACAAATGCAGTCCAGTAAATGGCGTAACTAAACAAACCAGTATTAAAAAATAGATAGAGACATTTGAAAGAAAAAATTGACAAAATGCGCCATCGTGAAAAGAAGATTAAAAGAAAATTTACAGAAAATCACCACACTAAATGATATGACTATGAGCTAGTTCAAGAAAAATAATAACTACAGCTATTATTTTCATAGTACTGATGAGGACGTCAGATTATTTAAGAACATCGGTAAATATACCGGTAACCATTAAAAATGCAATGCGAAGCGAAACTATTTGGGGATAGTTATACACTAAACTCCGCCGAAGACGGTTCCAAGTCCGGTTGAAAAACAGAAGAAGTAAGATAACTTTAAAAAATCTGGGATTAATTTGGTTCCGGCTGACAATACTTGACAAAGACTCCCGTGTGCAATGTTTCGTGTGAAGTCAACGACAGTGAAAACAATTTTACTTTGCCGACCAGGCGGAAGTGGCAGCTCTCCCTCTAGGGATATGCCTACATCAAATGGGAAGTCATGGGTGAAGGCTTTGGGATGGCATTCTTATCAACAGATTATCTCAGCAGCAAATTGGTTACCTGCTATGACAAACAAATAAACTCACTTTCACTGTATGAATAGTGTAAGAGTTACAGTGAAGATAAATTTGGCAGGAATAGAGAAATGTAAAATAATTACTTGGGGCATTAGAGATCTTACAAACAAGGTAGAAATGCTATAATGAGAACGACCTTTTTCAATAGAAACAACTGTTATTACAGAGACTAAAATATAAGTAACCGTAAGTAATGTCATTAATTTCAGGGGGTTACTCTTTGAGATATTTCAAACAAAAAGTTTAATCAATACAATGTTGCTTGTTTTTGCTTTCCTTTAAAGATAAAAACTGTTTTATATGAAATATTTCATAGCGTGTTTTGGGAAAGCCATTGATTGAATTCTCAATCTGCTCAGTCAATTCAGAAGATCAGTGTATTATGATAATAAATGATTTAAAGAATTTCAGTTTTGTCCTTTAAAATAATGTGCAGAAATTTGAAAGGAACAAATGTAACATTGTCAAATTCCTTTGCAGAATGAAAAGTTACATTTGTTCGGATAAACTTTATGCACATTTGAAGGACAAAACTAAAATTCTTTAAATAATTTATTATCATAATACAATGCTCTCTTAAACTGACAGAGCATATTATGAATTAAATCCATGGCTTTCTCAAAACATGCTACGAAATGTTTTATACCCCTATAAAACAATTTTTATCGCGAGAAGTACCAAAAACGAGCAAATTATATTAAACTTTTTTGTTTGAAATATCTCAAAGAATAATCCTCTTGAAATTAATGACATGATATTATATATATATATATATATATATATATATATATATATATATATATATATATATAATATCGGACTTCCACACTCTAGGAGGTAGACGTTGGAGCAGCGATATTTATAAACCAAAGATGAAAAATGAGATACAAAGTTACATAATATATGCTCTAATGAAGGGACAATAGGTGGAAGCGAAGAATTTTATAAGGAACTCCAAAAAGTAACAGATAAAACGAATCGAAATGACCACAGAGTTATTAAGTGGAGAACAAGTAACCGACCAGCACCTAGAATAATAGGTAAGAAGACTTGGCATAATAATAATGGCAAACTGCTAATTGATTTCAGTGTTTAAAATGAACTGAAAGTAATGAATACAGTTTTTATAACAGATACCTACAAAAATATTCGAATAACAGAAATTATACAATTATTATTAATTGTGTAATTGGAAATAAAAAAGCAGCCCTCCAATTTGAAGATACAAGAGACTGCAGAGAAAACGATATTCAGTTCGATCGCTTTTTAGTTTCAACAGACATTATTACATCAACAAGATGGAAAAAAGATAAATAAGGAACGAAATAATAGGCAAATATCTAAAGCCAATTTATTAAAAGAAAGTATCAAGATTTTATATAAGAAGACTAAACAACTATCCTGATGAACGCCCCCTGAGTAACAACATATATTCAGAATGGGAATCGTTAATGAACATAATAACTACAAGAAGCAGAAGAGACGTTAAGAACAAGAAATAAATGTTCTAAACGAAGAGGCCTGAAAATATGGAATAAAGCTATACCAGAAAAGATCTAATTAGACTACTTGTAATATATACATCCTACAGTAAGCCCGGAAAACACAAAGGAGTAGATATACTAAACATGTTCCACAGTGACAAGTGAAATGCGTACACGGCATCGAGAAATTTAGGAACATTAACACAAATTAAGTCAAGTAACACTTACTTGGACGACAAGAACACGCATAAGAAGTTCTGTAAGACCTGAATAAAGAAGATAAAGACAAATCTCAAATAGGTGACATATTTACGGACCATTATTATGGTAGTCACTAAATCCGCTGTGGTGACTACATAGGCATACATACATACATACATACATACATAGGGCATACATACATACATACATAGGGCATACATACATACATACATACATAGGGCATACATATATACATACATAGGGCATACATACATACATACATAGGGCATACATACATACATACATAGTGTTCTGCCAAATGGCAGGTCTTTCACTGCAAACTCAGCATTCTCCAACCTTTCCTATTTTCTGCTTTTCTCTTTGTCTCCTCTGCACATGATCTATATGTCTTAATGTCGTCTACCATATATCTTCTTCTGCCCCGAATTCTTCTTCTATTCACCATTCCTTCCTGTGCATCCGTTAGCGGCCCTGCTAAAACTAAATACGGCGTATCTAGACTTGGCAGTCGATAAAATACCCCAACACATATTACCCAATATGTGAGATCTTGGCAAGGGCGTAGGAGAAGGAAAACTCCGAAAATCAACCTGGGAAGAGGACTCTCGCTAGCCATGTAAGGCACAGAACATCCCCCTCTCCTGAGGATAATAGGTAGCTCGGAGGGTTGGTAACCCACTAGTGTAAAAAAATCTTACTCATAATCTCCATAGCGAATATGACCCGCAAGGGAGAAGACGAATCGGACGCCCTACAAAACGCTGGAAAGACCAATTTTAATACTGCTATGGAGACGGAACAGGCCAATGGGCCTAAATCGTATTGTTGATGATGATGCATCCGTTAGCAGGCAGCTTCTTCTCAGTGACCCAGCCAATTTATTTTTTTCTTCCTGAGCAGTTTCAGCATCATTCTTTCTTTACCACTTTTTCCAACACAGCTTCATTTCTTATTCTGTTTGTCCATTTCACACGCTTCATCCTCCTCCATATCCACATTTCAAATGATTCTAGACGTTTCTCTTCACTTCGTCATAATGTCCATGTTTTTGCTCCATACAATGTCACACTCCACACAAAGCACTTCACTAGTCTCTTCCTCAGTTTTTTTTCAAGACCTCCGCAGAAGACGCTCCATTAACTTTAAAAGCTTTCTTTGTCATTGCTTTTTCTTTTCACATCTTAACAGCAGCTCATGTTACTGCTTATAGTATACCCAAGTGCTTGAAGCTATCCACTTAGTCTATTGACTCATTTATTATTTGCAAGTTTACCTTCTTTATTTTTCTTCCTATGACCATGGTCTTCGTCTTGTTGGCATTTATCTTCATTCCATACTGCTCACAGCTGTCATTTAGCTCCAGTAGCATATCCCTTAGTGTCGTCTTTTCTTCTGCTAACAACGCCATATTATCAAATCTTACACACTTTATTCTTCTTCCTCCTACAACCCCTCCCATGTACTGAAAACAGTTTTTCACTAAATACTCCATGTAGATGTTGAACAGAGTACGTGATAAAGGGCATCCTTGTTGCACTCATCTCCCTATTTCACTTCCTATCCTGACTTTGATTCGTATAAAGATTATTGAACAGTCTCCTCTCTTTCCAATCCAATCTAATTTCTTCAGGATTCCCATCAGTTTATTCCAATCCACTCTGTCATACGCCTTTTCTAGGTCCACAAATACTATATACACTTCTTTATCGTTCTCTAGATATCTTTCGCCGATTGTTCGTAGTAGTCCAATTGCATCCCTCGTACCTTTTCCCTTCCTGAAGCCAAACTGCTCTTCTTCCAACTGTCCTTCCAGCTTAGAATATAAACGTCGATTCAATATTCGAAGGAGAATCTTCACCGAGTGTGATATCAGGCTGATAGTTCCGAACTCGTTACATATCTTGGCATTTTTTTCCTCAGTATTGGTAGCACCACTATCTCCGTAAAATCTTCAGGCCATTCGCCTTTCTCATATATTTCGTTGCATAATGATAGAATTTCCTACTTGTCTTCACCCATGCAATTCACTAATTCAATGGCAATTCCATCAACTCCTGTTGCTTCCCCATTCTTCATTTCCCTTTGCGCTAGTTCAACTTCTTTGCCTGAAATAGAAAAATCCTTTTTCGTCTTCTGATACAGCTGCTTCATCTTCTACAGATAACTCATCCGGACAATTCCCTGTCCCTTACAACTCTTCTACATATTTCGCCTATGGGTTCAGTATTCCTGTTTGTCTGTTATTTCACTGCATTTCATAAAGCCTTGGTTTTTATGAACCGACGCTTGCGACGTGTGAGGTGCGAGGCTCGCCTCGCACAAATCCGGACTACACGAGGGATAGTGAGTGGTTTCTGTAACTGCGAGATGAGAGGTCTGCGCACCTCGCAGCCATAGAAACCACTCACTATCTCTCGTGTAGTCCGGATTTGTGCGACGCGGGCCTCGCATCTCGCATGCGTCGGTTCAGAAAAACCAAGGCTTAAGGGAAGTAATTGATTTGTATTACTTTAAATGTTTCTGCACAGTATCATTCTTTTATCCCCCGAATCGTATTGTTTGAAGAAGTGTTAAATTTACGAAACCAGGAGATATGTGGTTCTGAAACTAAGTCAAGTAACCTCCACACGAAAAGCAACGAAAATTACAAGTGTCGTTTACACAAGGAAAAGAGCAGTACTTACTAATGTAAAGACAACTTATTTATGTCAAAATGTGGACTGAAGGCAAATTACCGATTTGATTATGGATTTTCGAATAACGTTCCATTTGTCTCTTGGCGTATCTGCACGCCTCAATTCAGGGCTTCAAATGCAGTAAGAGGATTACAGTGCACTTAGCTAAACAGTTAATCTGCTAATTTCTACACTTCCAACACTGGCCATTAAGGGATAACACAAGTGCACTCGAGAGCCGTCAGGCATGTTCAGAAGTCAAATGTTAAGTGATTGATGACGTCGAGGGTCCTATGAGGTTTCAAACATTGCCTTAACAGTCCTCGCTTTCGTTTCCTAGAACAGAACTTCATTAATTCATAAACATATTCTGTGCTCGCTATATCCCCGCTACGTTTATCGATGACCACCGCGCTTGATGATGTTTCCCTCCGTATACATCTGAAGTATCAATTGACCTATTATTTAACAGAATAACACTTTTTTCCCCTATTAATGAAGAACAGTCTATGTGTCTCAGGATGTTTTCCTCCGTATAATCTGGAGTAGAGTACCAACCAACCTTAGAAGACGTCTGCTCTATTAATCAAGTACATGGACATCTACTTGGACGATTTAGCGAAGAACTGTTTTCAGAATATAAGACGAGTAATAGGAGGACGAAGAATAAATAAATAATAGGAAGAAAAGCGCAAAATATGCATATTTTTGTGTGTTCGTTCTATGGATGCTTATTCACTACAGAAACTCGTTAGTGATTCGATTCTTAGTCTGCATGAGAGGGCGTGGTATCTTTCACAGGCACTTTCGCACAATTTACACACGCACTCTGCACTGGGCTCATGTAGCCTGTCGTTTTGCAGATCTTGAAATGAAAACCATGCACTGCGAAGCGTGTGATGGTGTGTCTGAGTTCGTAGTACGGTCTCTTCCACTCGTCAGACAGCATGGCCTCTGTTGTAAAGAAGTCGCTCCATATTTGTGACCTCTTCGTTCGGAGTTCCTGTAGGAGATTCTCGTACTGAGTAGTGGACGGGAGCAGTAGTTGGTGTCTCAAATCTTCGATATAGAAGGGTTCCCTTGACATTTCGTAGCATAGTCGTGATGGAGCATATTTTGACATGGATAGGGCTCTTTTAATAAATGTTGCCTTCACTCGTTCTATGTGTTTTAAATTGTTCTTTGTAAGGTTCTCCCATATGATGTTCAGGCCATAATGCAATATAGGGCTGATTTTGACTTTGAATAATGTCATGGCTGTCTCTAGCGATAATTTGTTTACATGCTGTATTTCATGCATTAATTTATAGCATGTATGGTTCTTTCATTTACATGCTGTGTATACGTATCCCCATGCGTTTGGAGGGTGATTCTTAAGTACTTGAATTGGGTTACATTTCGTAGCTCCCTGTGCTCCAGACGGAGTGTATCTTCAGCTGCTATTCTTCGTCCTTGACGGAAGATCATGGATACGGTTTTGTCTACATTGATGGCTAATTCGTTCTCTCGGGCTCATATTGATAACTGGTCTAGCGAGGACTGAAACTTTTGCTTGTTATACAGTATATAGCTGATGATATGGCGTTGTTAACAGAACAGCACACGATACTAAGGAGCCAAATGACAGCTGTGAGAAATAATAGATGAATATAAACGCAAAAGAGACCAAAATCATGGTTATCGAAAAAAAAAAAAGATAAACGTGCGAATTTGAAATGAGGTAACAAGTAAACAGCTTTAAGTATTTCGGGCGTTTTATAGGCAGTAACAAGAGTTGCTGCCAAGCCAAGAAGTCAAAAGGAAAATATAAATAGCTTTTAATAGAAGAGGGAGCATTTTCTGCTAATCTTTGGAAAAAGAACTAAGGACGAGACTAGTGAGATACTTTATATAGAGAGTGGCATTGTATGGGAAAGAAACATCGACATAACGACGAAGTGAAGAGAAACGACTGGAAGCATTCATTTGAAATGTGAACATGGAAAAGAATGGAACGTGTGAAGTGGACAGATAAAATAAGAAATAAAGGAATGCTACAAAGCGTGGGTTAAGAAAGAATGCTAAAACTGATCAGAAAGAGAAAGAGTAATTGACGTGGTCAATAGCTAAGAAGAATCTGCCTACTGAAGTATGCAATGGAAGAAAAAGTGAACGGGAAGAAAGTTCGAGGTAGAAAAAGATAACAGATGATAGAAAACATTAAGATAGATACATGGATCGTATACGGAGGCGAAGACGAAGGTGGGAAAGGGGGATATTTCATGAAATTCAAAAGTCATCGAGGGGCAAAACACGAAACAACATAGAAAACATGAGAGTGGGCCCAGGAAATATTACAAAGGTTAACGAATTGACTTACGCACCTACCCTCGATACATATGAAGACATTCTTACATAAACAGCCCTAGTCATTTTTAATGAAATTGAGTTAAGGACACATCTGCTACTATTTCAATTGTTTATAGACTCCAAAAATGACAGATGTCAGGTGCAATAGCCACAAGGATAAACAGCTGACATGTGTTGTTCTATTTATTTTTATTGTTCTCCTGAAAAATAACAATTTTGAGTAGGGTTGTTTTTATAATAATGTATTTATACAGGATGTATCACGAGGTTTTCTCCCGGTTTATGGAGGTGATTCCTGGTGTTATTTGGAACAACAAATGTAAATAAAGTAATGTGGTGACATTCATAATTAAGGAGTTACGGCAATTTGAAAAAAAAAAAAAAAAAACAGAATTTTTTTTTTATTTCAGGATGTCACTGACAAAAATGGAAATCATAGTTAGAATACAAACAATTGTTTCATTTTGTTCCAGTCTCTTGCATGTAGAGTAGATTTAAAGCAAATGTTCAAAATTTCCTCCCTACATCTGAAGGCAAAGATTCGCACGGGTGTGAACCGCGCGTGTAGCATTTCGTAACTTCACATGTTCGTTCCTTATTGTCGCTGTGGCATCGAGAATGCGTTGAATCAACTCTTCTCGTGTTTGCACCCCTAATCTGGTACACGATGTCTTTCATCCACACCCAGATGCAGTGATCTAGGGTGTTAAATCTGGGGATCTGGCAGGCAAATAGTTGCCATGATCATGTGGTTCTAAATGCTGCATTTTTTGCACATGAAAAGGATACAGTCCGTTCTCATGAAGAATTCTCCATACCTTGGAATGTGAAACGTCAAATCTCCCCCCCCCCCCACATATCGTTAGTCCTGCGCAAACATGTCTAGCGCTACATACACCATGGCGTGTTTCGAAAATCTGTTGCAAATCCTTAATTATGAATGCTACGACATTACTGTATTTACATTTTTTGTTCTAAATAACACCAGGAATCGCCTCCATAAACCGGGGGGAAACCTCGTTATACACCCTGTATGTAATACTAATACAGGGACATAATTTTATTTTTACTAACATTTTTAATATTAACCTGACTACCATTAGAGAACCGGAAACACCGTTCGCTAACCCCTTCCCCGACTGGAGTTCGATGATACTGGCGTAAACCTCAGACAAATCAGTTTACTAGGTATAGGAGGGAAGAAAAGTACTTCGTCCATTTACGTAAACTAGGAAATGTCGCAATTTTGAGTTCGATAATTTTCATTAGGTTTTTGTTTAATCAAAATGCAGTACTGTATTAAGAATAAGTGTTTTTACTCACGAACTGAGTTATCCATGCGAACGTATTCATTATGCAGTGTATATTATACTGTCTACAGCACATTAGCGTACAATATAGAGAAAGAAGTTCAATTGAAAAATAATCATAATATGGATATTTAAACACATTTTTGAAAATGGTGGCCGTTCATTTCGATACAGGCTTCAGTTCTTTCGTGCATATTATCGCACTATAGACTATTGCATCTAATTCTAATTGCCAGTTTCGTCCTTCGTACTAATAACTCATGTTGAAATAATTCTGTACTTACTCTATAAAAGAGTACCTTACGTATTGTAAATTCAATCTTCACTTCTGCCCGACCCGCACAGATAAAATTACTCAGACATGCTATCTACTGTCCGTCCAAGTGGTTATGCCGCAGGATCGTAGAAAGCGGGAAAATCACGTGACAGTTAATTACTTAACGAGGCCCTTTTATTTAAGTTATTTTAAACAGTTGTATAATATTACGTAAACGTCCAATTCCTAACAGAAATTAATGTTTTCAGAAAAGAGGTTAAGAGAGCCCAGCTTTTACAGAGGGGCGTGCAGAAGCAGGTGAGGGAAATCGGGATGCGACGTAGGCAAACGGACAGTACCTGTGCGAAAATATGGTTCAATATTGAAAGCTCTTTCGTCACTGGAAAACGCGAACATATTTATGGAACGTACTATATTCACTAACTCAGTACTGTTTACTATACGGCCTTGATTCTGTCTGGAGGACAGTTGGAACTTCATTAGTAGAAGGGGTAGCAGTGAAGTGCATTCAAAAACTCAGGTACAATAAAAATTGAAGTAAAAATAAAATGATGTCCCTGTACAAGTTACCACGTGTGGATGTTGCTCCACGCTAGACCGTCACTCACATTCCAGCTACCCACACTACCAACTTGCTGGGAAAACTCCTGTTTTCTCCGGGAGCACAAGAAATTTAATTTCGTTTAAAAAAGTTTAGTGTGTGAAAACTTTTTTATTCGTCAGCAAGTTGTTAGTGGCTTGTAGAAAGAACTTAACCCAAAGAGAGGGGTGAAAAAGTGGGGGTGGAGGCGGAAGCTGTTTATTATTTCCATCGCGTCGTGGCCTCGAGTGTTCAGGAAAGCTGCTAGAGATGTTGTACCAAATCTCACGCCTATTTTAATGAAATTCGTTCTCTTCGCACTTAATTAAATCCTATGTACGATACGGAGAAAAAAATATTTCGTGTCTCGGAGAAATTAGCATCATGGACTTCAGCGTAAATGTCAAATGTAGGCAAACGAAATAAACAAATTAAAATACACAGCATCCCATTCAAAATTCTACAGTTCGAAACTAAATCTTCCTTTCCCGCTTGAGTAGAGGTTTGGGGGTTAAAACATGGTGGATGGCGATGGATTTTAAAGGCGGTTCGAATGCTTCTAGTTGTGAAGACGATTTTAAGCCGCGATCCGCGGTTTTACGTATTCTTGTGGGTTGCTCTCTTTTCCGGTTTTCCCTTTCGAAATGACTTAAGAAGAGACGATTACTGTCTGTGAAACGTGATATTATAATCCAAACTAGTGGCTTGTGCAGCAAATGCTGCAAACTAAGTTCATTAGACGTTCAAATAAAAATTTTTCAGATTTATTTCTAATGAAGAAAGTTATTTGCTTCCATAATAATGAAACATACTCCCTCTCAATGGTTTTTTTTTTTATGGCACGTACTTTTTCTTGAATTTATCCACCTTCAGGTTTTGAGTTTCAACTCGAAAACGCAAGTGAAAATGTCAGGACTATCAGTGGGTTTTTCATGTGGGAGTAAAGCAATAGCTATTTCAGGTCATTGTGAATTGTAGGTGAAAGTTAACATCATGGCATTAACTATAATAATATTTCATTTCTAATGGTAATAATGTCATCAAACCACCTCAAGTTTTGTAGATTTTAATATCCAATACACAGCTGAACTCAGAAAATTACACACCGCAGAATCAGACCTGTAAATTATTTTTAATAAGTCTTGAAGCTTTTAATAACCAATTGAATTTGAGCTCTAAATATGTCAGCAATCCTGCAGGTCATGGCCTTCGTATAATAGCCTATTGTTTATTGTAGTGTGTGTTTTGTTTTATTTTGAAATGCAATTACTTCTCAAAACTGACGAAAGATGGATTTTGGAAATAGGAAAATTATGTAGGAAAACTGACATTTCACTGAAAACTACTATTTTTTTTTTTTAAACTTTGGGTTCCAAGCTTCAAAATGAGGGGTCATTTATTAAAATCCGTTCAGCCGTTGTCCCGTAATTTCCATTACCATTTCAAATTATATATATAGATTCCGATAAACTCGGGATAATAATCCATATAGGCCCTACCCAGATCCAAGAATGCCTTATCAAGTAACTTAATGGAGGCAAATAAAAGTTATTTTTTTTTCTTCCGCCATGTTAATAATGTCAAAACAAGTGCTTATACAAATTTTGGTCACTCGAGCGCAATTACGACGGCCGTCCAAAAAGTAAGTTTACTTGGGTCCGTTTACAGTAACATAACAACGTTTCATAGGAAACAGACACAGCAATTGTTTAGCTATTTTTCAATATATTCCCCACCGGAACTGAGACGTTTGTTAGACCGTGGAATCAACTTTTGTATCCTGTGTCGTAGAAGTCAGCCGCCTGGGTTCGGAACCAGTGTGACAGCTGTCTGCATCTTTCTGTTGATCCGGTGGGAAATATGTCAAAAATAGTTTAAAACATTGCTGTACCTGTCCCAATAAAACTCTCCATGAAATTGTGTTTTCTTTCTGTAAACGGTCCCAGAGAAAATCACTTTCTGAGCGGCCTCGTAATTGCGGCCGAGTGGCCAACATTTGTATAAGCACTTGTTTTGACATTAACATGGTGGAAGGGAAAAAAATAACTTTTTTATCTGCTCCCATGAGAACGTTTGCTTGTCAGAGTTAAATGATTTAGTGTGATATTTTAATCCTAATAAAGAGCTTTTAGGATCCAGGATCAAGGAATGTAATTTCTTACGTACAATCTGTGTATCATAAACGAGAACAACAGCTGATTAAATACATCTGCACGGAATTTCCGTCTCATTCGGCTATGATACTGATGGTTTGATGGATATACTTACTAAGAAACATCATGTGGACCAATGAAAACTGTTCAAAGAATAATCGAAATTGTGCCTGAAAGTTGTGAAGCTACACGGTGTACAATTATCTGTACCAAATGGCCATACAGTACGAATGAAAGAAAATTGACGCCATGAAACTCCTCCTAGAAAAAGTTCAGCATGACAAATATTGTATAAATGGTTCATCTATGGAGATTTCAGCCATCGGAATGCTATTAGGTCTACAATGCGGACGCATAAACTATTGTTGTTTGCTTGAATGGGACACGATGCTAAAACCATTCACTGTGACACTAAAATTTGGCCCCTAAGATAAAGAGAAACGTCAAATGTTCACTAGATAAGAAGTAGAGGGTGCAAGTTAACTGACTGCATTCTGCAATGCATATTTTTAAACAGGATGGGGATAGGAGGAAGAGCTGGAAATTCTTGCCAGATATGTTATGTTGTTGTTTCATTCGACTCAGACAAGTTTTGTGTAATGAAATTCCGGCAGGACCAGTTGGAATTTGTGGAGGACAAAGACGGTGCTTGGTGGTAGGTTTTAGCGCAATACTACCGCTTCCCTTATCGTAGTCACCATTGCTCCATTAATCATCATATGGCGCTATGTAATCCATCTGCCAAGGATAACACCTAACTAACTAACTAACTAACTAACTAACTAACTAACTAACTAACTAACTAACTAACTAACTAACTTATTGGCTTTTAAGGAACCCGGAGGTTCATTGCCGCCCTTACTTAAGCCCGCCATTGGTCCCTATCCTGAGCAAGATTAATCCACCTATTGGCAGCTAAAGTAACTATAGATTCGGTGCGTCGTCGTCCACAAATGGGGACACTTAGATAAAAAAAGAATGCATTATGATTTATTTATTTAATAGACTTACTTCTACTGGAAGAGTTCAGGCCATAAAGCCTTATCTTCTACTCAACCAGTATAAGAACAATAGCAAATTAATATAAAAATGACAGAAATACAGGAACAATATACAATTGAAGACCTCCGTCAAAGAAGGTTGTATATCATATACTTTTTCATATGATATACAACCTACTTTGAGGGAGGTCTTCAATTAATAATAATAATAATAATAATAATAATAATCATAATAATAATAATAATAGCAAAATGTAATTCTAAGAATCAAACAATTACAGCAATGTGAATCGAAGTAATTGTTAAAATAATAAACAAAATGTGTTGTTGTTTAGTCAACTGTCTGAAGGCAGGTCTGAACCTCACAAGTGACACCAACATGGCACGACTTATTAGGAAACTAAGCCAGGAGATAATGGGGTAGGGTGGCCAGTTCCTTTCCCCCTCCATTGCAAACGTCACTGATTAGCTACATATTACACTAATTGGACTTCAGAAAATAAAATTTATACATTAAAAATAAAAATCGTATATTAGAAAAATTATATTTTAGGAAAGCTTACAGTCTAAGCAGCGTATTTGACAAACAGTTTAAAATTAGTAAATGTCTGACAGCCCCTTAAGGTATGAGGTAGGGAGTTCCAATGACGAGAAATTGAAACGATGAATGATGAAGAGTATCGGGAAGTGTTAATGTTAAATGTTGTGTGTTATTTAACGACGCTCGCAACTGCAGAGGTTATATCAGAGTCGCCGGATGTGCCGGAATTTTGTCCCGCAGGAGTTCTTTTACATGCCAGTGAATCTATTAATTTGAGCGTGTCGCATTTAAGCACATTTAAATGCCATCGACCTGGCCCGGGATCGAACCCGCAACCTTGGACATAGAAGGCCACCGCTATACCAACTCGCTAAACAGGTCGACAGAAGTGTTATGACGAGGTACACTCAATGTACCGGTGATCTGAGATCGAGTATTTAGGTTATTGATGGAAGAAATGAGAGATAACTTGGGGTTGAGGTGCGCAGAATTTGAAACAGAACAGAGAGAGACGTGTAAAGTTCTGAGGTCGTTGAGCCGGAGCCAAGATAAAGATTCGAAAAATGGTGAAATAAGATCGTATCGTCTGACAATGCACACATATCTTATACACATACAGTATTATGAATGTTGTCATTTATTCGAGAGTTCGGTGCTGAAGGCAGTGAACAACACGTCACAATAGTCAAAGTGCGGCATTACGAGTGTTTGAACTAATGTTTGTTTCAGTGACGCGGGAAAGAAATGCTTGAACCGAATTAACGAGTGAATAGACGAGCAGATTTTTTAAAAGTGTGCCTTACTTGGTAATTTCAACTTAATTCGTTATTAAAATATATTCCTAGATTTTTCACGATATATGAGTAAGGAATTTCAATAGCTTATTATTAAGCGTAATGACCTTTATTTTAACTTTGCTCTAGAGTATGACATTAGGAAAGTCCAGGATAACAGAGAGGGTTTGGAATTCAACGGGTTACATCATCATCTTGTCTATGCGGATGACGTGAATATGTTAGGAGAAAATCCACAAACGATTAGGGAAAACACGGGAATTTTACTTGAAGCAAGTAAAGAGATAGGTTTGGAAGTAAATCCCGAAAAGACAAAGTATATGATTATGTCTCGTGACGAGAATATTGTACGAAATGGAAATATAACAATTGGAAATTTATCTTTTGAAGAGATGGAGAAGTTCAAATATCTTGGAGCAACAGTAACAAATGTAAATGATATTCGGGAGGAAATTAAACACAGAATAAATATGGGAAATGCCTGTTATTATTCGGTTGAGAAGCTTTTATCATCCAGTCTGCTGTCAAAAATTCTGAAAGTTAGAATTTATAAAACAGTTATATTACCGGTTGTTCTTTATGGTTGTGAAATTTGGACTCTCACTTTGAGAGAGGAACATAGGTTAAGGGAGTTTGAGAATAAGGTGCTTAGGAAAATATTTGGAGCTAAGAGGGATGAAGTTACAGGAAAATGGAGAAAGTTACACAACACAGAACTGCACGCATTATATTCTTCACCTGACATAATTAGGAATATTAAATCCAGACGTTTGAGATGGACAGGGCATGTAGCACGTATGGACGAATCCATAAATGCATATAGAGTGTTAGTTGGGAGGCCGGAGGAAAAAAGACCTTTAGGGAGGCCGAGACGTAGATGGGAAGATAATATTAAAATGGATTTGAGGGAGGTGGGATATGATGATAGAGAATGGATTAATCTTGCTCAGGATAGGGACCAATGGCGGGCTTATGTGAGGGCGGCCGGGTTCCTTAAAAGCCAGTAAGTAAGTAAGTAAGTAATGACCAGAATTTGACTATCGTTCTAAATGTTCAGGAATATTTTGGCTCCGATGATTATGGTCTGGGTCTTAGAAATGTATTCATTTTCTTCTGATTTCTTAACCTCTGAAAAGTAAGCATGCGATTTTATAGATGTTATGTAAAATCTGAAAACATATTTGAAGTCAGCGCATCAAAGTAATTTAGACACATTTTGTAGAAAAAAAATAATAAACTTGAAATCTCTTGTACAGCGTAATCAGAATTAAGGGAAGCTCAAAGTATGCTACGAATACCGAACGGCGACTCATCGCTTCGAGCGCACGCAGCATCGCTGGACCAAGTCTCCCGACTGAAACTGTAAATTCAAGCTAACAAGGAACCTTAAAGCATGAGAAGGGCAATGCACTTTGTTACGTCACAACGGTGATGGTACAACGCAGCAACCGACCTTTCGCTTTCCTCTCGCCCCAAACAAGAGCGAAGAGTCTTAAATAAACCTATCCGAGAATCGACCGTTACTGTAAGCGACTGTGGCAAAGAGTTCGACCACTGGAAATGGCAATTATCATTGCGTCATAAAGAAGGTAGTAGCCGTCCCTCAAAATTAAAAAACAAGACTCGCACGATACTGCAGACGTGGCCAATTTCATAAAGTAAAACAAATTTTAACGCTTCATTGGGAAAACTGTGATGTATTACAACCTCGACGAAAAAAAAAAAAAACTACATAATTAGCACAAGTGGGATTCGAGCTCAGGCTCGAGTGCAAGTTTGAATGAACTTCATATAACAATGTTTTATGAGTTGCGTTCATATTACTATACATAAAATGATTTAATGTCCAAGTATTATTATGATACTTGTACTGTTTATATTAATTCTCGAATTGTATGATAAGAGGAAACACAGGCATTTTAAATTAGTGGCTTGTTTAATTGATTTATACTTAATTACTTAATTTATTTATTCTTAATTGTTAATACAGAGTACAAAAAAAGACTACAGAATATAATTATCACACTAGAAATAGAATAAAATAATACATAAATATAAAAAAGAGGATACAATAATACTGTATTAATAAAATTTGAGGGCTGAATGAGCAGCGCTCGTGTTCGGTCACAGTTCAGACAAATTATATTAAGCTAATAATAAGAGGAATATGTAAATAAAATAACATAGGAATTAAAAGTAAAATTACAGGTACAATGAAATTACATAAATTATATTAACATAGAAAATCAAGTAGGTCAATTTATGAAAAATATATATTCCGAAATTACAGTATACAAGGCCGATTAATTCATGCACATGGGCTATAAATTTATTTAATCAAATTGAAGACATTAACACGTTTTTAATTTTCTTATAATATTTTAGAAGTTCTGGGTACAAGTTAGCTACAGAATTACACATCCGAGGGCCAAAATTAATGCTATGCTTTAGACCAGGAGATGTAAAACAATTATTATTTCGTCTTGTGACATGATTATTTGCCTTTAATATAAACTTATTACGATTTTATGATAAAATGATAACAGAGTATATTGATAAATTTGTTGAATATGAAATACACTAAATTCAGAATAAATTTATTTAGTTGGATAATAATCAAAACGTTTCTTCGAACAAATTTTAATTATTCGTTTTTGTAGTAAATTTAACGGACTAAGATTAATTTTTGTACTTCCACCCAAAACAATAATGTCATACTGAATGATGGACTGAAAAAAGATTGTTAACTTACTGTAGTATGCAGTATGTTTCAGAATAACTATTTTCAGATGTGATAGAGGGTGTATAACTAAACATTTTTTTTCGTAATAAAGCAATGTGCTTCACTCGTGTACAGTATATTGTTCTGAAGCTTGTCTAATCATTAGGCGATCTCGACGTTCTGTCTCGCTAAAGTTAGTGATCGACAAATAGAGCGAACTAAAATTCCTAGGCCATCTATGTTGTATAGCTATAAACCGACCTTCCGTGAGTCAGTGACAATGTGGATATTACGAATGATGCTGTACAACACGGTTTCAATTTAATTCTGTGTGGAAAATTTGTTATTTATTTTCGGAGGTAGAAAATGGAGGACGTTGTAGACTTTGTGCAAAAGCTATAGAGAATCCCATTTACAACGCCATTATAAAACATACCATATTACTCAGTATGGAGATGTCGGAGTAGATCGTGAAACCCTTCTGAATGATCTAGACTTTGTGATTTATTTCACTTCGTTTCCAACATCCAAACAACTCGCTCATCCTTAATCCATCTCACGTGCTGTGGTATCGTTTCAGCTGAGAACCGGTTTTTCGTGTATGAAATATGTACGCCGTTTCAGTCTTGAACAATGCAGGAATCTGTCAATTACTGATCTAATGTAAGGCAGAGTAAGATAAGCTAACCTAGCCTAATAAAAGAAGTAGCCTATATCTAGGACAAAACCAACGATTTAATATAGTATATTAAGATACAAGGTTGGGAAGTGCCTTTTACAAAATCAAGGAAAAGTTTCCGAGATTTTGTAATGCATTTCACAAATGCATGCTGTACCTACAACATTTTTTGCACGATGATGTTTTTAAAATTGCAAATACAATACGAGTATATTTTGCATTGGAAATTTAGAGCAATATTATTCCAAAGTCTTTGCAAAACTGTATTGTAATGGTAACTAAGTAACAATAAATGCACTGTAATGGATCTATTTCAGTATAGTTTTATGCTATGAAGAATAGTTTTCCTATCAACAAGTTTCTGTATGGGAATTCTAACTTTCAAGACCTAACAACAATAGCTATTTAAAAAAAAAACACGATCGTGCAAAAAATAAATATACGTTCACAGCATACGGGGACTATAATCCTAATATTCCTTCCCGATAGGGAAGACATGTACTGATCGTAACAGCGGAATAAACAGTACAAGGATTTGCCAAGCTAAAAGAAAGGAAAGTCTGGAAGATACAATGAAAACGTAACATTCACTGAAGATTAATCTGAAATTTCAAATTTAATTTTCTCATGCTCCATTAAATTATTTTTATGAACATCTCAGTTATAAAATAACGGCAATTTCTATTCAGAATATCAGTTCTCACTTGGCTATTAATTACAGAAATAATGAATTTTATAGCTTAAATGATTGTTTACATTAAATTTACGTTCCGCGAAATTAACACAATTATATGCTTCATTGTGTATAATTAGCTTACCTTCAATTAAACACAGTTACATTTATTACTAAAATACTGAAATTAATTCACTGATGGGCGTTGCGTACATAATTATCTCAGTTCATCAAGTTTTGTTAAAATAGCGTGAGAGTTTAAATAGAGTATGTACTAACAGTTAAATTCCAGTGATTTATTATGAAAGACAATAACGTGGACAGTGAAATCATGGTGTATATATAGAGGATTTTTTTGTATAAAGTGTTTCATTTAAAAAAAATGTGTTTTATACTGATCAAGTCACTAGAGACCACCAGTATACTGAAAAGTGGAATTATTTATCAGACGAACTCCAAATTAAATGTGTTTTATTTTCCGACTGCATTCAGATCATATCTGCCACAGAACAATATGAAAATCATTATATAATCTACAAAAAACGTCAGAAAAATAGTTATATAATGTATGAATAAAATTTAAGTGACAGGGTTTAAGAATGAAGAACATTTAAGGACAAGTATATAAATACAAAAACAAATATTAGAATAAGTGAATACTTTTTATATTTCAGGCTACAATATTTCATAATCTGGACGTAACAGATGTTGATGATAAACTTGCTACCTCCAACGATAGAAGTTTACAATGAAACATTGGACATCAACAAGAAAACATTTACGAAAAACTGGAAAACATAAATCGTTATTCTATCACTAGATACTGGTTATTATTTTTGGAGAGGATTTCCATATGAAACGCTCAATTAATAAGAGAAAAATACGTCCACTGCTGTGGAATAACGGTTAGCCTGCCTGACTGAGGAACGAGCGGGCCCGGAGTCAAATCCTGGTTGGGACAAGTTACCTGGTTGAGGTTTTTCCCTCGGTTTTCCCTCAACCCATTAAGAGCAAATTCTGGGTAACTTTCAGCGCTGGACTCCAGACTCATTTCGCCGGCATTATCACCTTCATATCATTCAGACGCTAGATAATTACAGCAGTTGATAAAGCGTCGTAAAATAACCCACAAAAAATATACAACTAATTTGGAAACAGCACGTCTTAATAATGGAGCCATTTGAATTACAATTTCACTTGTTGAATAAAATTATATAACATTAATTAATTAAATTACAGACTGTTTTGTCGTAATATTAACAAAAAATTACGCGTGCGTTTTTTAAATATTAAGTATCTACACTGTAATGCGCTCCTGGTATAGCGTATAGTTGGCAATGATGCAATGGGAAACTTAACTTCTAGAAAAGAACTATTCACTAATTAAAAAATATACATATTTGAAATAAAAGCTATATTACTTTATTTAATAACATTTTTATAGATGACTTTTATTCTTCCTTCTCGTTTCGCTGTAATTTGCATTCTATGTAAGCTTCTGTGTGATTCTGCTTACATTTCATTTTTGTTACGTTTCTCAGCAAAGATTTTTCAGATGATACCTGAAATGGAAATCGATGAAGAAACTATATATTTTTTTACTAATGGCGGGTGCTTCCTGTTCGCCAATCACCCATATGAAGCCACATGTGTAGACCAACCGACAGGGCCGTTACCCAAGGTGCGTCACAGGAAGCTGGTGTACGTTACACCCGAGATGAGATGAGATGAGACATAAGATGAGATGAGATGATATGATATGAGATGAGATGACATGAGACATAAGACGATATGAGATGAGACATAAGATGAGATGAGACACAAGATGATATGAGATGAGATATAAGATGAGATGAGACATGAGAGAGATGAGACATGAGATGAGATATGAGATGAGACATGAGATGAGATGACATGAGACATAAGACGATATGAGATGAGACATGAGATTAGATGAGATGAGACATAAGACATAAGATGAGATGAGACATAAGATGATATGGGACATGAGATGAGATGACATAAGATGAGATGAGACACAACATGATATGAGATGAGATATGAGGTGAGATGAGATGGCATGAGACATAAGACGATATGAGATGAGACATGAGATGAGACATAAGATGAGATGAGATGAGACATGAGATGACATGACATGAGATGAGACATAAGATGATATGAGATGAGATATGAGATAAGACATGAGATGAGATATAAGATGATATGAGATGAGACATGAGATGAGATGAGACATGAGATTAGATGAGACATATGATGAGATGAGATGAGAGATGAGATATGAGATGAGATGAGACATGAGATGAGATATATGAGATCAGATGAAATTAATTGGGATACCACAGTGTAACCGGATCTCCCGGAGAAAACCTCCGTGTTACCTGGATCACGGGCTTGCCCAACAGAAGTTATAAATCGGAAATATGCCGGTGATCGAACCCGGATTCACAGCGCTCTAGCTACTAAACCACCGTGGCGGACGAAGAAACGATTGTAAATACTGGAAAGAGAGAGGGGTTTTTATAACCAAATATATAAATATTTCTTCAAGAGTACGTAAAACAAACACATAGCCACTTTCAGTGTTATGTTCTAACATAAGCCATTTAAATTTAAACTTCAATATAAATAGGCCTGCAGTAGACTAATTTATTTTCACTCTCTTTCCCCTCCACTATTTTTGTCCACCACAAAAATCATACAGCCGTGCGAGATTGATGCGCCGATCAGTTCCATTGGCAAAATCCTGTCATCTGACTATATTGTAGTTAAGCCTATGGGGTTTATATTCATTTGCAATTTTAATAAAGAGCGTGCTATGAAACTAAATCCCACATAAAAATGTGGAAGCAAGTTCTTGAAGGAAGGTACCGTATTACTAGCCTGCTCTAATAAGAGAAAATCCCTCTTCCGTGCAGGGCTGAGACGATGCAAGGTGTGAGTGCAAGATAGCAAGGTTCGTGTTGGTTCTGTGTCATGACCCGGGCCGAATGGGAGCAAAGTGAATTGAGGTTCAACCACGCGAGGCATAGATTAGCATCATCGCCTTATAATCAGAGTTTATCGACTTCATAAAGAACCACGCCGAGTGGAGGAGCCCATTTATACATTCGCACGCATCCCAAGGAAACATTCCCAATGCACCCTCTAAAGTGGGTTATGGGAGCATTTTTCAACGCAACTGCATAGCCCTCACGAACTGCATTTCACGCTACTGGATAGTTTCCTATTTCTTCTTTCATTTTATTCACATACCGCCTCAGTGGTTCAGTACTAGCGCTCTAGGCTTATAAGCTAGAAATCCCAGGTTCAAATTCCGGTCTAGCCATCCTATACAGGGTGTTTAAAAAATACGGAGCATAATTTCAGGTATGTATTTCCCACATGTAGACAATCAAAATAGTTCATTACAACATGTGTCCGGAAATGCTTCATTTCCGAGTTAAGGCCTTCACAACATTGAAATTCACCGGAACGTTTTTCTTTCCGCAGGTCGTTGTCATTACAGAAGATGTTCAAAATGTCCACCTCCTGCTTGAATACAGACCTCACATCGATGTCTCATTGACCTGCGAACACGATCCCAAACTCCACGAGTATTGCGTATGTCCTCAGAACATGCCACAATTCGATTCCGAAGGGATTCCAAATCAGGCACCGGAGACGAATAAACCAATGATTTTAAATGGTCCCACAAGTAGAAATCGAGAGGGTTCAGATCAGGTGAGCGTGGAGGCCAAGCAATTGGGCCACCTCTACCTATCCATCGATCACGAAACCTTCGATCCAAGTACCGGCGAGCCGTACGACTGAAGTGTGCAGGAGCGCCATCAAGCAAGAAGTGAATGTGTTGACGATTGATCAGTGGAGTGTCTTCTAAAACATGAGGTATGGTGTTTTCCAGGAAGTCTGTGTAGTCTACGCCTGCCCCCTAAGTCTGTTTACAAGTACATGGGGTCCAAGTAATCGATCATCAATGATACCGGCCCACATGTTGAGGGAGAACTGCACGTGGGTTTTCATACGCCCATTCATGCTGATTGTGGAAATTTGTTATGCCATCTCGTGTGAACTGTGCTTCATCTGTAAATAATACTAAGGCAGGAAAGTTCGGATTTACACCACATTGCTGCAAGAACCACTAACAGAACCTAACTCGTGCAGGGTAATCTGCTGGTGACAGGGCCTGTACACGTTGCAAATGATAAGGATACAATTGATACTCTTTCAACAGTCTCCAGACAGTCGTATGAGGAACATTGACTTGCAACGCTACCCTTCGTGTGCTGATAGAAGGAGTCATGTTCACAGCCTCCAGAATCTCCTCCTGTACTTCTGGAGTTGTAGATCTTGGTCGTCCCCTTCCCAAACCAGGAGAGTTAAATTTTCCATACTCGCACAGACAGTAATGGAGACGTACAAATGTCTTCCGATCTGGACATTGTCGCTGTGGTATCTCTCCTGGTACAAACGACGAGCCAGCGCAGCATTGCCGTCCGCCTTACCGTACATGAAGTGTATCTCTGCCAGCTCTTGATTTGAATACATGTCGCACAGTCTAACGCCTACACAACACTGAATGTAACCTTCGCCTCGGAATGAACTGTCAGAGTGCCCTCTTAATGTCTCCTTTGACGGCAACGACCTGCGGAAAGAAAAACGTTCTGGTGAATTTCAATGCTGTGAAGGCCATAACTCGGAAATAAAGTATTTCCGGACACATGTTGTAATGAACTATTTTGATTGTCTATATGTGGGAAATACATACCTGAAATTATGCCCGTATTTTTTAAACACTCTGTATAATTTATGTTGGGCAAGCTTCTGGTCAGGCAACATAGAGGTTTTATCCGGGTACTACGGTTCTCCTGTGACGTCTCAACATCTCTACAATCACTATCATTAATTACGAACATAAAGAACATTAGAGGCAATTCGTTGAAAGTGATAATGATAGATTTATTGATATTAGTTCACAAAAGTACAAAATTAATAATTTAAAAAAAAGATCTATATAGCCTACAAAAGTAGTTATACATAATAAATATACAATTTCCTAAACTAATTAATTTATCGAAAATCTCAGTAATTAATTGTTCAAACTTGCACTTACGTCTAGTTTTAGTGCATGTTTAAACCAATCGTGACAAATATTAAAACTTTAAAACTTATTTACCTGCTCCTTTTCACAATTTTCTACAATGAACATTTTTAAATAAACTTTTCTTCTTTTTCTTTTCTTTTTTGTTTTACTTTAAACATCTAAATTTATTCTATAACTTTCATATTTATGTTTAATTATAGGTTCACTTATGTCTATTAATTAATTCTCCCATGTCATTAAACCGCATCCAGTTTAGCAGTTGTTGACACATAGCCAGCACACTGCAATAGCTGAATCGGCATTTCTCAGTGAGTACAGTAGGTCAGTTCGTAGAAAGTATTAACGCATAATAAAAATTCGACAAAGCACTTCTTTGCCCAAGAAATCTATGTTAAGTTAGTCTATCACCTTTTCCTCGCGAAATTCTGATCTGGTGATCTGATTACAGAGGACAATTGATGATATAATATTTCATTTCATTTAGTGATATGTCCAAGGGCAGGTCTTTCACTGCAAACCCAGCTTTCTCCAATCTTTCCTATTTTCTGTCATCCTCTTTGTTTCCTCATATGATCCATATTTCGTACTTATAAAGTTACGTTTACTTTTGCTTATTGTAGACGTTATTATAACATAGTTTTTATTTGTAGTCCTAGGTTTATTGCATTTATTTAATTATAGTTAGAATTAAATTTACGTTTATTTTATATTTTTATTGCTGTAATTATTCTAAATGTTATTAATATAATTATTATAATATTATTATTGTATATTATATATCACTGTCACCGGGTGTATACCCAATTGTAGTGTTCATATATACATACATACATACATCTTAATGTCGTCTATCATATATTACCTCTCTCCCCAAACTCTTCTCCCGTTCACCATTTCTTCCAGTGCATCCTTCAGTAGGCAATTTCTTCTCAGCCAGTGACCCAACCAATTCCTTTTCCTCTTCCTGATCAGTTTCAGCATCATTCTTTCTTCACCCACTCTTTCCAACACAGCTTCATTTCTTATTCTGTCTGTACACTTCACACGTTCCAGTTTTCTCCATATCCACATTTAAAATGCTTCCATTCGCTTCTCTTCACTTCGCCGTAATGTCCATGTTTCTGCCCCATACAATTCCATACTCCACACAAAGCACTTCATTAGTCTCTTCCTTAGTTCTTTTTCTAGAGATCGGTAGAAGATGCTCCTTTTTCTATTTAAAGCTTCCTTGACCATTCCTATCCTCCTTTTGACTTCCTGGCAACAGCTCATGTTACTGATATACAGTAATATAGTCCTACATAATGTACTGTACTTTATGCAAGGTGGAAGTGATGTAACTATGCAGATTGAAGGAGGCAATAGGATAAGTTATATTAAGGGGTTACGTAGGCCTACAGCTTACCGCAGTAAATTTTTGAGTTACGGCAGACCACCACCAGAGGTATGGTATGTGAATCTGAAGGCTGGAAAGGAATGCGTAATGTAGCAGATAGTGTGACTGGTTTAGTCGGACATTACAGTGGGTACGCGACCTATACAACCACAGATGCACAATAAGCCTATAAGGGCTGAAATGCTTAGGGATGTTGCGATAAGCACTTCTATATTTACAGCAGTTTTTTACCTCTATGCTCTGCTGGACGTTTCTTCGATATTTGCAAATTCGCAGGACTCGGACGCGGTTATCGCCAAACAAAACGAAAGCTGCTCCAGAGTTGCAATGGAAATCAATACATCGGTTTGGGTATTCGAAACTCGAATAACTATCTCTGGCACGCAAGGGAAAAGAGAACGGATGAGCCTGTTGGAACTATGCGGTATAAGATATGCAAACGCAGGATTTACAGTGGATCTGTTTTCTCCGCGAAATCTACAACGAACATTCTTTATAGAATCAGACTAAAATGATAAGGCTGTGGTAAAGTACAAAAACATACACCTAGCGCCACATGTATTATAGTTACTGTAGCAACGCTTAAAAACTCAAGAGATTGTTTTTAGATGTAATTAAAAAACTGAAGACCGTGAAATAATATAGATTCCCTCCATAATAATTAAATATGAGTTGAGACAATGAGCATAGCGCTTCTCATTGGTTGGATCCGCCTATGACCTCCATTAACATACAATTACCATCTAAGTACACTTATGGGCCGAGTTTTGGTAGCAGTCCTCCTCTATGTAGGCAACAAGCTTCGCAAGACTGTCCACAAGTAGCATACATTTAGGCACTCTTGTTCACTGCACATGCGCAATGCGTTGTATCTGGAACTTCGTAAAATTACGTGGCCCAAATTTTGTTTCTGGGTCTGTACTCAGATAAAAACAAATTGGGTGGATGAAATAATAAATCCCTCATCTGTAATGTCTAGACTCCAGAGTCTTCGGCACGCATTTATAATGCGTACCTCAGAAACACAATTTATGACCATACAACTGGTGAAAACGTTGAATATTCAGCTATATACTGTAATTATTGTCATAAAAGTAATTACAAGATTCAACTAGTTTATCACAAAAGGAAACAGGAATATAGAACGGGAGGGAAGAGAGCTATTTATATTTGAAGAGTCCACTGCAAGAATGATGGATGTCATTTGGAATATATTTTGCAGGAGAAGCAGTTGAAAGTTTGAAATGCTTAGCGCTCAAAGCTTAACTGTGATATCATTACTGGACAATGACTATCAGTGTTAATGCCATATAACTCTCTACGTACATTCTATATGTTGTAAGCTATGCATTGACAGTCTTGGTTCATTTTCGACAAGAAAGTGACATCCATCATTCTTGCAATGGACTCTTCATTTCTAAGTAAAATGTAACCGAGAGGAAATAGGGTTGTTATTATCTTTGGACATAATTCGACCGGGAGGGAATGTACCAATCAAAACTGACCGCGGGAAGCAACTGGCGCATCTTCGTTTTTTTAATAGTCCTCAACTATAAATTCGTTCAGAAATATAATACAATATAATACGAGGAGCATCCAGAAAGTAAGTTTCCCTATTTAAAAAAAAAAAGAACACACACTTTCAGGAAAACATTTATTGGCAACAGGTACAGCAATGTTTCAGCTATTTTTCAACATAGCCACCATCAGAATTGAAACACTTGTCGTATCGTGGGATCAACTTTTGTATCCCTCTGTCGTAGAACTCTGCCGCCTGTGAATGGAACCAGCGTGTGACAGACGTCTTCAGCTCTTCGTCGTTGCCAAAACGCTCACCGGAGGACAGGAATTTCTTGAGAAAACGTGAAAATCGCTGGGAGCAAGATCAGGACTGTAGGGTGGATGATCAAACAACTCCCAGCCAAATTCCGTCAAAACAGCTGCTGTGCGCCGAGCCGTATGTGGACGAGCATTGTCATGGAGGAGCACAACACCTGCAGTAAGCATTCCACGCCTCTTGTTTTGAATGGCATGTCGCAATTTTCGCAGTGTTTCACAGTAACGGTCAGCGTTCACTGTTTCACCTCTTGGAAGGAAGTCAATGAGCAGAATGCCCTTCCTGTCCCAGAACATCGTGGACATCACTTTCCGTACCGACAGCGTCTGTTTGAATTTCGTCCTGACCGGAGATCCACTATGCCGCCAATGCATTGACTGCTGCTTGGTTTCCGGGGTGAAGTGCGAAATCCAAGTCTCATCGCCCGTGACGATCCTGTCGAGGAACTCGTCGCCGCCATCGTGATACCGTTGCAGAAATGTCAGTGCTGCTCCTAAACGTTGCATTTTGTGTTCGGGTGTCAAGTTTTTCGGCACCCACCTGGCACACACTTTATTGAACAGCAGGTGCTTAGTGACAATCTCATGCAAAAAGGATCGCGATATCTGCGGAAAATGGCTGCTCAGCTCCGTAATCGTGAAGCGACGGTTCTCTATGATGCACTGCCGCACCAGCTCAACACGATCATCATTGATGAGGGACGGTCGCCCACTGCGCTCTTCATCATGGACACTATGACGACCTTCGGAAAATTGCCTACACCAGCGACGCACCATCTGCTTACTCATGATGTTTGGCCCATAGACCTGACAGAGCTGCCGATGAATTTCAATTGGCGCAATGTTTTGTGCATTAAAGAACTTTATCACCGACCGAACCTCGCAGGCGGCGGGAGAAGGAATAACAGCTTCCATTTCGGACCACTGCTGCCACGCTACTGGCACCAGGCGGCACCTGTCCGGCTGTCATATGATTGATACGTCATAGATCTGTTACGCATGCGCAATTGACACGGCTAATTACGTTTACTTTCAAGGGGAAAAAATCGGGAAACTTACTTTCTGGATGCGCCTCGTATAATATAATATAATATAATATAATATAATATAATATAATATAATATAATATAATGTAATATGATGTGATGTGATGTGATGCGATGCGATATTCAATGAAGACTGTATAGTTGGCACAACTGGTAACAAGAGAAAAGCTCATCGTAACACACTAATGCCATCTAGCGGAATATTTATAATGGTGAGATGATACAATAATACATTTTCAAGACACTTTAATATTTTAGTACGTCAATTAATATTTTATTGTTCTTCTAATCTTTATATACTTTCTTTTAATCGTGTAATAGTCAATTAAATCCCACTCGAGTTTTGATTTTCTCTAGATAAATCAAACCCCTAGTGAGATTACCGTAGATAAACGATAAATATCATCTACAGTCGTATTTATAAAAAATAAGTTTATTAACCGAAAAAGAGTACGACGCTTCACAGTTGCACATCCAATTGAATGAGTGGTCTGTTTCCTGATCAGCAAGAATAGAAGCAGCACATTGATTACACCCAATTTCCTGACTATTTTGGGATTCTTGCCCATCCCCTCTCCATCCTTTCTACAGTTCCCTTTCTCCGCCCGTTACAAAACTCGCTGAAGCGAATGTGCACGCACGTACGTACTCGTAGATACCATCCATTCGGGTCTCTGTGTGAGAAGTCGTGTGTAAGGGGGGGGCAGAATCTTAAGTATGCTACATCTATATTACGATCTAACAAACCACGCCAAATAGCGAATAAAGAGTCAGGGTTCTAACGTAGAAAAATCAGAAGTACAAATGGACAGAGTTTCGCAATAATATACCAACAGACAATTTTAAAAAATTAGATATTTGCACAAATCTGTTGATGGCAGGCTAATTTAACTCGGAAAAAATCAAGAATGTGATATCTGAACTTTTCTGCTATTTATAAGCAAAAATTCGTTTATTGCATAAAATTTATTTATTTATTTATTTTAAGTTTAAAAATTAATTCAACTGCTGGTCTCTTATTAAAAATCGGTTAGCCTTTTTGAGTATTATTTATCCAAAATTGCTGCCGCATTAAGAAGTAAGGGGCTGGATAGTAGAAGAAGAAATCTCCTGTCTAGCTGATAATGGGTCAACGAGACGAGTAGATATTTTAGCGTACAATGCTGACACTAAACAGGGCATCATTGTGGACCCCACGATACGTTTTGAAGTAGAATGTCATCAGTCAGCCGAGGTCCACCTTGAGAAGAAGTCGATCTATGAGCCTACAGTCAACTATTTCACTGAAATATGCCTTAATTCACGTTGAGGTATTCAGCTTGCTCATAGGTGCTCTAGGGACTATACCAGCTTTTTTTGAAGAATTTCGACGGCAGTTTGCTCTGCCAACATCTCAGAGGGATGACATTGTGATAATTGTGTTGACAAATCCTGCCAAATCCTAATTAATCACATGGTGCCACATTAATAGCAATTGTAATTTTTCACGCCCTTTTCTTTGTTTCCCTTCTTTAAAATTTAATATCTATGCTTACATAAGTATACATATTTTTTGAGGATATACTGAGTCCGTAAGGGCTACCCTCAATGGGGGACAGTTCAATATTATTATTTATATTATGAAGGATATAATACTTCTTGCATAAAACGTTTTATAAAAAAAACATTTATTTCAATGGCCAATATCTCGAAACAGGTTTTTGGTGCTTGGATCGCTATTGCTAATCACCGTTCAAATATAAATTCACAATTTACACAATTCTAACATTCTTCTAAAAATATCTTCTACTCATGACTATTTTGAATGATATTACAGATAGAAAAAATCGTGTATTAAGCACAGGAACACATTTAAGCCTACTTTGTTCATAAAATTCTAAAGACCTTTCACAAATTTGTTAGGAAATAGTTAATAACAATCATAAAAACAAGTTAATGTCCTGTAATAGGCCTACTTGTATTTTTAATATTAACACCATATGCTACGGGCAGCCGGTACTCAGGAGGAAATTAAACACAGAATAAATATGGGAAATGCCTGTTATTATTCGGTTGAGAAGTTTTTATCATCCAGTCTGCTGTCAAAAAATCTGAAAGTTAGAATTTATAAAACAGTTATATTACCCGTTGTTCTTTATAGTTCTGAAACTTGGACTCTCACTTTGAGAGAGGAACATAGGTTAAGGGTGTATGAGAATAAGGTACTTAGGAAAATATTTGGGGCTAAGAGGGATGAAGTTACAGGAGAATGGAGAAAGTTACACAACACAGAACTGCACGCATTGTATTCTTCACCTGGCATAATTAGGAACATTAAATCCAGACGTTTGAAATGGGCAGGGCGTGTAGCACGTATGGGCGAATCCAGAAATGCATATAGAGTGTTAGTTGGGAGGCCGGAGGGAAAAAGACCTTTGGGGAGGCCGAGACGTAGATGGGAGGATAATATTAAAATGGATTTGAGGGAGGTGGGATATGATGATAAAGACTGGATTAATCTTGCTCAGGACAGGGACTTATGGCGGGCTTATGTGAGGGCGGCAATGAACCTGCGGGTTCCTTAGAAGCCAGTAAGTAAGTAAGTAAGTAAGTAAGTAAGTAAGTAAGTAAGTAAGTAAGTAAGACTACTGCCACAAATGTTTCTTCACTGTGTCAGAAAGTATGAAAACGTGGATTTATATCAAATAAATATCGAAATTGGTTCCCTGTAGCATCTCTTCAACGAGGACGTACAGATACATGTGTGTGATTTCGTTGTTTTGCGGTTACGTAATTCAGAAACTCAGCAAAATACTCAACAGGACAGAAATTACAATGTTGTACGTATCAGAGTAGGCTAATTATTTCCAGGACTGTGTTGTGCGGGGGTGTATTGTTCTCCCCTGACTCCGTGATAAGCCATCTTTCCATCTGCTAAAACGTTCGGTTTCCATAAAGCACACCTAAGCTCCTCTAACACTCCCACAGTCAGCCAGTACATTCGATGGCGAATATGATATGCGTTATCACGTAAACAGGCTGAAGTTCGTTTTTTAAATGTTATTGCTGCATTCAAAATAACGCCTAAACATTTCAAAAGAGACGATGACAATACAGCGATGAGATGGCAATGGTCGAATAAGAACTTAAGAATGTTATCAGAGACGATCACATTATTTGAATTGTTATTACGTCAGTTTGTCCACAATTAATTACCGAGAAATGGCAAATGACAACCTGGTGGCACTGGATTAAAAAAAAAAAATACGAGATTGGAAAGTTGTCAAACGAGGCCGCAGGTTGAGTATTGTGACATGAAGTTACAAGTATATGGTATAACTTTTTATCCACTTTGATAAAAAAAATAAAATTTTAATAAAAATAATTGTATCATTTTCATTAGTTTTGAACAAGTCTTTTGTGGAGAGACGAATATTAGTTTCTTCTTGCGAGAGGCGATTCGTTTATGTTTGTTTTATTAGTTTTGAACACGATACGTTTTTGTTTAAAACAGAAGAACAGCAGTATTAGGAGAAATAAACAGACATTATTAAAATGAGTTCAAACGAGGATTCAGATATTGAAAATGCTGAAAATCATGCAACTGAATGTTTAGTTCCGCACCATCGAAATCTCGCGTAAGATATGAAGTAATAATAATAATAATAATAATAATAATAATAATAATAATAATAATAATAATAATAATAATAATGATAATAATAATAATAATAATAATAATAATAATAATATTCCGTGGCGCTACAGCCCGTGAAGGGCCCAGACCGAGCAGCCGGCTGCTGGCCTCACGCTCACATGCCGAAGCAGAGGTGGACGATCATCCAACCAGAATGGAGGTATCATGTGGTTAGCACGATGATCCCCCCAGCCGTTATAGCTGGCATTCGCAACCGGATTTCGCTACCTATCGTAGCTCCCCAAGTGCATCACGATGCTGGGTGGGCACCGGTCCCATACACTGGCCGAAATTTCATGAGAAAATTTCTTCCCCCATGAGGACTCGAACCAGCGCGCATTCCGTAACGCGAGCCCTAAGCAGGATGCCTTAGACCGCGACGCCACGGCGCGGGACATAAGATATGAAGAGTCCACTGCAAGAATTATGGATGTCACTTTCTTGTCGAAAATGAACCAAGACTGTCAATGCATAGCTTAAGACATATAGAATGTACATACAGAGTTATATGGCATTAACACTGATAGTCATTGTCCAGTAATGATCGGAAAAACACAGTTAAGCTTTGAGCGCTAAGTATTTCAAACTTTCAATTTCTTCTCCTGTAAAATGAATTCCAAATGACATCCATCATTCTTGCAGTGG
This sequence comes from Periplaneta americana, assembly GCF_040183065.1. Classification (NCBI taxonomy): domain Eukaryota; kingdom Metazoa; phylum Arthropoda; class Insecta; order Blattodea; family Blattidae; genus Periplaneta; species Periplaneta americana. Next base: position 183,584,973 of record NC_091117.1, on the reverse strand, counting down.
ACTCTTCATATGAAGTGGAATATTAAAAATTTGAATATCGATGTTCCAAGAAAAATGTAGAAGTTTATCGGAGAAGGTATTCCTGGCATACTTTGCTATTATCAGCAGAGCTAGGAACTTCGTATCGATCGCTATCGCTCTATGCAGAGTACGTCCAGCCTGGTGCGACGTCTTTAAAACACAGCTACAGTTACTCATATAAATAGGAACGTACAGTGGAAAGGAAAACAAACTCGTCAAGGCAATATTTCCGTTTCCGGGAAAAGAAAGACCTATGGGGCATCGTAAATGCACAGCTAGTTACATAATTATGTTTATGTACAACTATACAAATTGTTACATACATATAGACTGACATAGATACAATAATGCTCTTTATATATTTACATCATTTACACCTATAAAATATAACATAGGGTGTAACATTTACTGAGATGATGCAAAATAACAACAGTTTAATAATAAAATAGTACATTTCGTAAATATCGCCGCTAACATACTCTACTCGTGATACAGATTTAAAAGATCACCGAATTCGGTGTACAGAACATTATTTAGTCCTGACAGCTCAGAGACGCGAAAGAGGGGAAGTAATCGGAGGAGTGGGGAGAGTCTCGGAGTAGAGATAAGGGCGAGCAATCGGTAAAGGCAAGCAAGTGAATAAACCAAACACCCTTTGGCGTAACTAAATGGACTGGCCTGTCCCACGCGCACATCTCCGGCGACTGCCAGGACTAAATAATCGTACTGTATCTCGGTAGGTGAGCTGCTCTCCGCCTCGACGTTGCCACTTGCAAGCATCGTGCAGTGGCTTGAAATTAGAGGTTTTTTAAATTAAATTTACATGAAAACCGTCCATGCTATTGAAATACGCAAGAGAGATAAATTATTCTATATTATATTTCCTATCGATATGGACAAAAATCACGATCTATTCGCAATAGTAACCGAATAACAGGTTGTTAAACATTTCGGCAAAACTATTTTCATGAAAAAGAAAAAAACATGGACTTTCGACCAATATACATTATAGCTTTTTGTTACATATAACATGAGCTATTTGCTCTGAAAATCTGCAAGGCTATTTCACTTCCACCCTGTATATTAGCTACTTCAACTTGGAACAACCTAAGATTGTACAGGGACATCATTTTATTTTTACTTCAATTTTTATTGTACCTGAGTTTTTGAATGTAGTTCACTCCCACCCCCTCTACTAGTAAACTTCCAACCGTCCACCACACAGAACCGAGGCCGCGTATGCAGTACTGAGTTAGTGAGTATAGTACGTTCCAGAAATATGTTCGCGTTTTCCAGTGATTAAAGAGCTTTGAATATTGAATCATATTTTCGTACAGATACTGTCGTCCGTTTGCCTACGTCGCATCCCGGTTTCCCCCACCTGCTTCTGTTCGCCCATCTGTAAAGTCTAGTAGCTAGGCTGTCTTAGCTCTTTTCTGAAAACATTAATTTCTGTTAGGAATTGGACGTCTACGTAATATTATACAACTGTTTAAAATAACTTAAATAAAAGGGCCTCTTTAAGTAATTAACTGTCACGTCATTTGCCCCTTTCTATGTCCCTGCGGCAAAACCACTTCGACGGACAGTAGATAGCATTTCTGAGTAATTTTATCTTTTCGGATCGGGCAGAAGTGAAGATTGAATTTACAGTACGTAAGGTACTCTTTTATAGAGTAGATATAAAATTATTTCAACATGAGTTACTCGAAGGACGAAAATGGTAATTGGCATTAGGTACAATAGTCTATAGTGCGATAATATGCACAAAAGAACTGAAGCCTGTATCGAAATGAAAGGCCACCATTTTCAAAAATGTGTTTAAATATCCATATTATGATTATTTTTCAATTTAACTTCATTCTCAACATTGTACGCTAATGTGCTGCTGTAACAGTACAATATACACTGCATAATTAATACGTCCGAATGGCTAGCTCAATTCGTGAGTAAAAACACTAAGTGTTAATACAGTACTGTATTTTGATTAAACAAAAACGTAATGAAAATTATCAAACTCAAAATTGAATATTTCCTAGTTTACATAAATGGATGAACTACTTTTCTTTCCTCCTATACATATTACAGTGAATTGTATTTTACGCCAGTATCATCGAACTCCAGTCTTGGAAGGGGGAGCAAGCGGTGTTTCCGGTTCTAGACCTTTAATCCGAAGATATGTATGTATGTATGTATGTATGTATGTATGTATGTATGTATGTATGTATGTATGTATTTATTAACACTACAATTGGGTATACACCCGGTGGTAGTGATATATAATATACAATAATTACGATTACATGAAATAAAATAAAATAAACGTACATAAAATAAAATAATATAAACGTAAATCTATAAATAGTAGATGCAATAAACCTAGGACTATAAATAAAAACTATTCTATAATAATGCCTACGATAAGCAAAAGTAAATGTAACTTATAAGTACTTTTATTTCACCCAACTATTACCAATTTAAGTAATTACATATCATCTTAGTTAATTACATACCAACTTAATTACACATCATCTTAATTAATTACATATCACCTTAATTTATTTACATATCAACTAAATTACATATCTTAATTAATTACATATCAATTTAATTATATATGAACTCAATTAATTACATGACACAACTTAAATAATTACACTGCGCCTTCAATTAAATTTTCAGTCTAATCTTCTCAACCTTTCCTTAAATGTATTGATTTTAAGAGGACCACGCTGAAAGATTGCCGCAGGTAAGCTGTTCCAGTCTACTATTGTGCGGTTAACAAAGGAAAATTTTGCCACGTCCGTTCTTTGTTTTCTACATTTAAACTTCCTAATATGATCAGTTCTTCCTAAGTATGATGGTGTTTCTAATCTAGCATTGATATCGGTCCATGCTTTGTGTCCCATTTGTGCCTTGAACAATGCCAGGTTAATATTAAAAATGTTAGTAAAAATAAAATGATGTCCCTGTATTTCTTTGAAGGAAACAACTTTAGCACAGGCTTTTTAATCCTCGGTATTCAGTTTTGTTGAAGATAGGTCATTTTAGATATTAGTTTTTTTCTTTAGTTTTCTGAAAAGGAAACTTTCAGCTATAACATCTGTTGTGCTGAAAGTTTTATATCTTGAAAGACACTGTTAGATTCCTTTGCAGTGTTAAGTTTGATCAACTTTTGTAAAAAAAATAAAGAAAAAAGTGTAAAGTTTCAAAACAGCAGATGTTGTATTAGAGAAATTATGGATCCCGGAACACTTCCGATTTCCAAGAGACTCCAGAGGAAGACGAAACCCAAAAGTCGCTTCTGCTTTGAAAAGTTTTGAGTAACTATGTTTTAAGGGTAGAAACAGTTGGTGATTGCACAATTGAACTTGGGGTTTCTCTCTAGGCTATGATACAGGTGCGCCTGCCTGTGGCTGCCGCGAAATTGATTTTCTTTGCTGCATGCTCTTCTCTCCCCTCTCTGGAAGAGGACCGCCTTCGGCCGACAAAACACAGACGAAACTTCTGTGAAACAGAGTGAAAGAAAGCCACACAGCAGCAGCGGCAGCAGCAGCTGCCTTTATTGTTTCTTTGCTGTGCCACTTCTGTCTTCACGAAACTAAACAAACCCCTTCTTCAAAGAGACAAGCAGGGAGACAAAAAAATATCAGTTTACTTCTTTAGTTCCCCGCAATATGTTCTCCGTCTAGAGACATCTGAAAAATTTCGCCATTCATCTTTATTGTTTTCACACTCAGGCCACGTTTTATAAACACGGTGCATTCCTCCGATACGACAGTCAAATACGAGAAGTTAGATGAGCATCTGCTGCTAGGGTGTACTTTCCTTCTTCAGAGCATGTAAAGCAAGTTTTGATTGTCTATTACGGTTTTGAAATGTTTATCTTTTTCGTATCCATAAACCTGTCAGTAATCTCCTGTTTTAATCTCTGGAGAAAAGTGATGGAACTTTCTTCATTCATCAAAGATTACGCCATCACTCTCTTTATGCAAACAATAATCACAGTGTCTCGATTTACACAGTGAAAAAGTGAAGTATAGGTCTTCCTTCTAAAAAAATGTTCCAAAATCAACCATTTACGCCTGGCAGTGAAACAGAGACTGCACGCGTAACGACTGTGTTGAAGAAGTTGCCACAGAATTTAGACACTTTACAACATAATGAAGAGTACAGAAGAAAAACCAGATGCCACGTTTTACTTTTTTTTTTTTTTATATAGAAGAAGAAGTTAAAAGTTTCAAGACCTATTAGGGTAAAATTGCCTATTTCCGTGATACTCCTAATCCTGTGATACTTTTTTAAAACTGAATGTCAGTCAAACCTTTGCCGTTCGACCATAGCGCCAGACATCTTTCTCGAAACATTACATCTTTCGCATGCTTTTGAGACATTGGTGAACTTCCTAGCAAGATACCCGACCCCGTGGCATTCAGTGGAAAAAAACGTATCACGGAATTAGGAGTATCACGGAATTAGGCAACTTTACCCTACATCTTATTCATTGTCTTTGAGTTATCATTCTTCAAATTTCTTTGGACTAATGAAATTGTTATTTTGTACACTGAAACTACACAAATCTACAATACCACAGCTATTACATAACGTGTGTGAGTGTGTCTAATGCCTACCCACTTCACTTGCGTGATTCGGGTTCCGCATATTGCGAATAGATTACAGGACTGTCACTTAATGTCAATTTGTACATCACCTCGTCGGGTCACGCTGTACATGATGTGTAATTTTCATTTTTTACTTTATTAGGTTATTTTACGACGCTTTATCAACATCTTCGGTTATTTAGCGTCTGAATGAGATGAAGGTGACAATGCCGGTGAAATGAGTTCGAGGTCCAACACCGAAAGTTACCCAGCATTTGCTCACATTGGATTGAGGGGAAAACCCCGGAAAAAAACCTCAACCAGGTAACTTGCCCCGACCGGGAATCGAACCCCGGGCCACCTGGTTTCGCGGCCAGACGCGCTAACTGTTACTCCACAGGTGTGGACCATGATGTGTACCTGTGAAGAGTTACGTAATGTACTAGGGTGAGTGTATGTGTAAGTGTTCGTGTAAGTGTAATGTAAGGAATAAATGAGGATAATGAAGGTGAAGAAGGGAGATGGGGAAACCCGGTGTCGGCACGTAGCATATTCCTGTCGAATAGTACTAAGGGGGTCGTCAAGCTTAATGTACACGCCCGACGTGCGAATCACTATTAACAGTGAAATATACCTTCTCTTCATATGCACTGCGGAGAGATTTGGGATTTAACCCAGGCATATTGGTGCATAATCTATCTAAAACACTGATAATTTTGGACTTATCACGTTCATCCCCTGTGCTCTTCATATGAAAAGTGAACTAATTGTGCACGTTGTCGTGAGTTAGACGGATATTCTTTGTCAAGTATTCTACCTTCATAAGAGTGCTTCTTCATGCACTTACACTACAGATAAGTGACACAACTCATAAACGTGGAGTCAGTGTGGCCAATATGTCAAACTATGAGCTAAGAGTACGAATCTATAATGATAATGTAGAAAATAGCCAAGTAAAAATAAAAGAATTGCAAAAACTAAGATTCAAACCCAGCTTCTTATGCTTACTCGTCTACACCACTACCTATCTGTTGCGCTAACGAGTTGCCACAAAACGTCACGACAACGTTTCTTTGTAAAATGGTTGACTCTATACACCTAAAACCTTGTGTTTGAGTCTACGCATGAAATCCTACAATTTAACATAGATATAGTCAAAACGTAGCGTTTCTCGATGAACATTTCTTCTTAGCTCAAACCAAAGTGACTATTATTGGTTACTCTGGAGAAGACGAGCGGAAGGAATGTGAACTTCTTGACTGTGGATGATGATTAATTATTATAAACAAGCTCAGATAAGCATCCTAATAGCCAGATTATTTACTCATAAACATTAGTAACAAGATGCGTATGAAAAATTAAACGATAGACCTAGTAATTGTTTATTTTATTGAAGTAACTATTATTAACTTAATCTAGTGCGAATTTTAATTATTAGCTTAACTTCTCACTTCTTACACACAAGAGCAATGACCAGATACAGATGAAGTCTGTATATTTGTAATGGATAGTATCGTTACTGCAGCACATAATCTATAAATTCATATCACTAACGTTCTTCCCCCTGCCGCATCATCTCCCGCTTTTCATCTCGCGAGTAACAAATTAATTCCAGTGTTCTCAGTGGTAATATTATGCTGTTCGTATTGCACATTTAGTGATTTATGATACTGTACTATCCCGATACATGGAGAAAGTCACTGGCGTAACTAAGGAGTCAGGAGTTGGTCTCTTAATCAGAGACTGCGCTCGGTCATGGGTTCGAATCGCGAATGAACCTCACCTGGTTCGATATTATGTGAGGTTTTCCCGAACTATAAGACGAATGTGAAGTAATACTTGGCAAGTCTTCGACCTCATCTAGCTATCACCAATTGAACTGAAGCTAGATAACCTAGCAGATGATACAGTATCGTCAAGTAGGGTAAACATTGGTAATTTCGTGGCAGTGGTTATTTAGTGATACTTTTTCTTTGCTCTTTTGTGAACTAACCAACGGTGTTACGAGATCCAAATTTCCGCCAAGGGATTGCATATGTTGTCCAGTTTCCAGAAACATATAGCTAAGCTTTGTGTGACTATTGTAGTTGCTTCAGTGAGCTTTTTATGTTCGGAGAGAGCAAGTTTGCTTCGACTTCTCAGGCATACAAATTTTGTGGATGTTTGTAATTACATTACAGGCTTATTACTAAAGGTAAGCATATGATATTTGGTACAAAGATTTATTGTATCTTCATCAAATTTTAGGAAATGTTTTTGGAATTTTAGATACATCTGTAGTCGCCATATAGGCTTAGCTTTACTGATAGAAATTTTAGCTGTTTGAGGCGAAATTTTGTTGAGCATTAAGTAGTATAAAATGTATTACAGTAGGAATTTTAGAAATCTGAAGACAAGATGTGATAACAAAAAAGAAAACTGAGACGCAATGGGTTCAGTGTAGCTTCTGTTTGATTTGTTATCATGCTAAGTGTCAATGATAAGTGCTAGATGACTTGCAAGAATTGTGACAGAAGATGGAACATAGCTCCACCATTTTGGACCGGAGACTGAGGCAGACAATGGAGTGGCACCATGCAAATTCACCAAAGAAATAGAAATTCAAAAATACACCTTCGGCAGGAAACGTTATGGCTACTGTGTTTTTCGATTCAAAAGGACTCTTGCTTGTGGACATCATGCCACACGGAACCACCATTAATTCTGACGGGTATGTTGCAACTCTCAAGAAACTTCAAGTTCGACTGAGTCGTGTTCGACGACATCGGGAGAAGCAGGATATTCTGCTATTGCACGACAACGCACAGCCATATGTCAGTCACAAGACCACAAACCAGATCAGAAAATTCGGATAGACAACACTGAAACATCCGCCTTACAGTCCTGAACTGGCACTGTGCGATTACCATCTCTTTGGTAAACTGAAGGATCCCTTCGCGGAACGAGGTTAGAAGATGATTCCCTTGTGCACGCTGCTAAAGAGTGGCTCAGACGTGTTGGTCCAGACTTTTACCGTGCTGGTCTACAGGCCCTCGTTCCTAGGTTACGTAAGGCAGTTGAAAGGGACAGGGATTATGTGGAAAAGTGACATTTTGTTCCTTAAGGATGCATCTACATTCTGTGAAAATAGCAAAGCTGTAGGATAAAAATATAATTTTTAAACAAACGTTATGCATTACTTTTGGAGTTACCCTAGCAATATAGGCTATAGTAAAGTCCGTAATAAAAGTGTTCACCCTTTCAGGGCAAAGAAGATCCCTTTTCAATTTCAATTTTTACTTTGATTTCATTCTTATTATGTGTTGATATGTATTTCTATGTTTTCTTGCTATGAATATTAGACGGAATTACTATGTTTGAAGTCTTGTAACAATAAATGAGAATTTCATTTGACTTTAATGAATTTTTCCACAATTCTTCTACCTCTCACGAAATTATCAGTGCAATATCACGAAATTACCAACCTTTCAGCTTAAGTTGTAAAAGTGGTTTTTGGCACATATTCAAGAACGTATCCAATCTTTTATGTCTCCAGATTTGTACAGCAAGTTATCGTCTTTTAGATGAAAAAATCGGAATAAGGATATATTTACACATTTGCATTTTAAATTAGTTTTCATGAAATTATCACGAAATTACCCATGTTTACCCTAACATATTCAAAATATGTGATGGGAGCGAGTTTACTTTTCCTCTCAAACACAGAGTTCTTTAGTAAGAATAAGAGTTGTTCCCTCGTCTCGAAATGGAAATCTTATATTGTATGCATAATGAGAAAGAACATTAGGTACCGTTTGGAATCCCGCCCAAGTAATTCATATTAATGTGTCTGATACTCACATGAAGGTAAAGTGCCTATTTCAATTTGTACTACGAAAATATTTCAGGTCGACCATAATGATGCAAAGGTGGAATAAGAATAAGAACATAAAAGCATTTTCACGCAAATGCTCATACTGAACTAAGAGAGAATTTATCAGAATATTTGCAGTTAAATACCTAATTACTAACACCAGTGAAATTAGGGGAAGAAAAGAACGTTAGCACTAAGAATGCGGAGCCGCTATAATCATGACAAATGGTCGTCTGCTGAAGGAATAAGAAGAGAGAGGGTTTGGAAAACCACCAATTCGCATGATAAGGACCAATAACGGAGTTAATTAAGAAGGCGGTATCCTAATATTTAACCAGTTATTCATATAGATGTTGCAGAGTTGTAAGATATACATAATTTGAGAAATTTCAATATTAAGCTCTTTGACAGGAATAGTTGACGTAGTTTAACGACGAATTTTATTACTTATGATTTTCTTATATCGAAATGTAAGATTTGTTAAATTTTACTGCTTGTGTACTTTGTGACCTGGTAGAGTGTAAGAGAAAGGCCCTATGGTCTCAACTTTGCAAGTATAAATAAAATATTATTATTATTATTTATTATTATTATTATTATTATTATTATTATTATTATTATTATCATTACTAGTGTTGTGGGATTTAATCGAATAATCTATCAATTTCTGTTGTAAGATTAATCGATCAAAAACATTTAATCGGTTGTAGTTGATATTAATTATTATTTTGTTACTGTAGTTGGTTATTTAACGACGCTGTATCAACTACTAGGTTATTTAGCGTCGATGAAATTGGTGATAGCGAGATAATTGGCGAGATGAGGCCGAGGATTCGCCATAGATTACCTTGCATTCACATTACGGTTGGGGAAAACCTCGGAAAAACCCAACCAGGTAATCAGCCCAAGCGGGGATTGAACCCGCGCCCGAATGCAACTTCAGATCGGCAGGCAAGTGCCTTAACCGACTGAGCCACGCCGGTGCTTCTCATACTAAAAATTTCGACAATATTTCTCTCTCGGAAATTGCTTACTTAAAAGCACAATAGTATTGTTTTTTTTTTTTAGCTGTAAACTGTAAACCTTTGGGGAGGCCGAGACGTAAGTGGGAAGATAATATTAAAATGGATTTGAGGGAGGTGGGATATGATAGTAGAGACTGGATTAATCTTGCTCAGGATAGGGACCAATGGCGGGCTTATGTGAGGGCGGCAATGAACCTCCGGGTTCCTTAAAAGCCAGTAAGTAAGTAAACTGTAAACCAAGTAGCTTTACACAATTTTTTTTGTGTTTAGTGATGCAGAAAACATTGGTAACGTAGAGAGGCACTTAATTCGGAGCATGTGAATGCACTCACATGTTTAAAATCATGGATGAGGCAGTATTAACTAGGTGAGTCTTCATACTTTTTGTTATTTACGTTTGTCTGAAAAATTCCCAGAGAAATTGACACAATAAACTACAAGCCTCATAATAAATATGTTAGCAAATAATTAAATTAGTCGTTTTGTAATATAGCGATACAATATATACAGATATATAATATTTAATAATTATGCTTATCACCGATACAAGTTAAATTTAACAATAATTGTGTATTACAGTTTATTAAAACATTTTTTCAAAACTCGATCACAACTCGATTAATCTATCGATTAATCGATTAAATTCAAACAGTTAATCGATTAAATATTTTGATCGATCAACAGCACTAATTATTACTACTATTAAGATTTGATATTCGTTTGTCTAATCAGATTTAGTCAACAATGTAAAAAGCTTCGAAACCAGATAATAATTTATACATACATACATACATACATGGAATTGTCCACACCTGTGGAGTAATGGTCAGCGCGTCTGGCCGCGAAACCAGGTGGCCCGGATTCGATTCCCGGTCGGGGCAAGTTACCTGGTTGAGGTTTTTTCCGGGGTTTTCCCTCAACCCAATATGAGCAAATTCTGGGTAACTTTCGGTGCTGGACCCCGGACTCATTTCACCGGCATTATCACCTTCATCTCATTCAGACGCTAAATAACCAAAGAAGTTGATAAAGCGTTGTAAAATAACCCACTAAAAATACATAGAATTCGCTGCCGCTGGAAATCAGGGGTAGTCTTAGTCCTCAGTTGTTTAAAATTAAGTTGTTTAGAAATATTTTAAATGCACGGAATTAGTTTTTTGGGTATAATTTTTATTATTATTATTATTATTATTATTATTATTATTATTTTACACAGTCATTACATTATTTTTCCATTAACACTAATATCTACGTAATTGCCATTGTCTCAATGTAACACGTGCTGTGCTGATCATACTAATTGTACTATTCCTTTAGTTGTGAAATTATATTCATATGTATTAATTCTTTTTTTTTTAAGTTAATATTGTATACTAGAATGTATTTTCCTGTTTGTGATTATGTATTCGTCTCTTTTTTTTATTATATATATTTTTTTATTATTTTATTATTATACTGATTGTGTATATGTATTCAATCTCTCTTTTTTACTTTATTATGTTTATTATTTTTTTAAGTTAATATTTGTATACCGGTATGTATTTTTCTGTATGTGATTTGATCCTGGTTGAGTGGAAGAGAAGGCTTGATGGCCTTAACTCTGCCAGGGAAAATAAAACTATTATTATTATTATTATTATTATTATTATACATACATACATACAAATACCATCTAATACAACATCATTACACATTCATTCATTCATTCATTCATTCATTCATTCATTCATTGCGTTCTGCCCAAGGGCAGGTCTTTCACTGCAAACCCAGTATTTTCCAATTTTTTCCTATTTTCCACCTTCCTCTTAATCTCCGCATATGATCCATGTATCTTAATGTTGTATATCATCTGATATCTTCTCGTGCCCCTAACTTTTGTTCCGCTTACCTTTCCTTATAGTGCATCCTTCAGTAGGCAATTTCTTCTCAGCCAGTGACCAAGCCAATTCCTTTTCTCTTCCTGAACAATTTCATCATTATTCTTTTTTCGCCCACTCTTTCTTGCCCACTCTTCATTTCTTATTCTGTTTTTCCATTTCACACCCTCCATTCTTCTCCATATCCACACTTTAACTGACTCTAGGCGTTTCTCTTCACGTCGTCGTATTGTACATGCTATCCTTACACAATGGAAATCAAATATCTCGATGAACATAATATAATACTAGCATTTTAGTACTCTTGTACTGTTATTCAAATAATCAAGCGCTATAAAGTACCGTTCGAATCTCACATAAGTCGTCGAATATCTATAGCTCTGCACATATGCACATAGTGCTGACGTCGGAATTAGAACTCAGGTTTGTAGCGTATTAAATCAGACTCGTTATCCCTATGCTACAAGACAGCTCTGCATGAGAGATTCAACTTCAATAAGTTACTTATCTTTTTCTTTCTTTAATTGGGCTAGAAGCATGTATTTTATAACTAAATTCAGTCTCCCCAACTTTTCTATGGTAACCCACACCTCTTGTACCAATTGGAGATTGTCTCGTGCTGTTCGTACGATTTTGTTGTTATCCATTAGATTCATACGTTCATCGCCTTCGTTCTTGGATCGAATCATTTATTAGTTTTATTTTAGTCTACAAGTTTCTCTGATTTCTTCATTGCGGATTCTGTCTAATCTGGTTTTCTCTGCGATTCATCTAAGTGTCTTTATTTAGGAAGTTTCCAGTATTTGTTTTTTTTGTGTCGGTTCGAGTTTCAGAGTCGTAAGTTAATACTGGTTATACAGCACTTCTGTAGATGCATGATTTATTTTCATAGTTCATATGATTATTGTGCCAAAAAAAAAAAACTTTGTTTCACCATCGTGATATTTTGATTGCTTTTACAGAGTGATTAAAACTTCTTCTTTGGTGAGACCTTGGCTTGTAATTGATATAAATTCCCAGACTTTTAGATGAAAGTTAGGTCTACTATGACACTTTCAACTTGTAATTTGCATCTAATAGGGTCTTTACTTATGGAAAACAGAACTACTGAAACAAGAAAACGCCAAAGCTCGAAGACGAGTTTGTGGAACGATAAGCTTGCGCCCTAGCATTTCCTTTACACTATGGTCCATCTCAGGATTCTGTAGAGTAGAAAGACGAAACAAGACCTCAGCGCAAGTAGTATGTGGGAGGGCTAGGACCAAAGATCGCTTTCGGGGAGGTGTTTGTTGAACGAAGCTAGCAATCGCTTGCAGGGATTGGATCATTTATATCTGAACTCTACTCTACCTTCTACCACGAGCATCTTACCCCTTAGCGGTCTCGAGCTGATGCCGCCCGCAATGCACTCCAGCACAGATAGACGCCACCCCCATATGCGTGAAGTTACTCCACAGATCTGGGACGAACCATAGTCTCCTTAAAGAGAGGGGAATGAAATGGGAATGCCCTACGTAGGTCGTTTGAGTGAGTCAATTGTACTATCCGGGAAGGAATGATGTACATGGCCAAAGGCCCTCTAGCTCTATAGATTCCCTTACGGTCCGCTCCCGAATTTCCCTCCAGCTTACAGAATATTTTTACCTTTCCATGTAAGCATTACCGCGGTACTGTACTCCAACCAGGAGAAAGTCTCAGGGGAATGAGATGCAGCGGGGTTATGCTATGAATGAATGTTGATGTCATAAGATGTCATAAGGTCATACACGTGGGTACATCTCTATTGGCTAACTCTCAAAGCACAAACGATAACACTGATACACACATATTTATACTACCCTAGTTACAAAATTAGTTCACGGTTAATTTTCTGGTCTTTTAATCCCTCCATACAGGAAATAACATATGCAGGAGAGTGCAATGTTTTTTAAACTGACGTTATAACGGTGATATTATCTATCTACTTCGCTCCAATAGATTACGCAATAGTAAGCACATTCCCTTCACGGTTAATCTCCTGGTTGGGGAACAGTACCTCAACCCCGGTCTCACAACGTATCATGTTGCCAACCACAGCGAATGGGTGAGATATACTGTATTTGACACCTCAAAGGATGACCCAATCTTTTTTACTAACTGTACGATAAAGGCTTTTCTTTTTCATTCAACTTTACTTTCGAACGCAATGCTCCTTAATAAAAGAAAATAGTCTCGCGGTAAGCTATGATCGTGGATTCAGAATCCTGGCCAGGGCATGAATGTTTCTTAATTTTTTATGTGTCATCTCGGGTGAAAGTCGGACTACGTGCTACGCTCACCTCTACCTGGTCCTTTTGGAGCCAGATCGAAAAAGTTTAGATATATGAAAACCCGAGACACAGGCCTAGGTAAGTTAAAGGCACATATTTATTAACCGCCACATTTTTTTTTTTTCAAAGTACTGGCACTATTCTGAAGACTCGTATAGAATGCTTCTTCACACGATGCAAAAAGCTGACACGCCCTCGAAAGCCCAGGACTAGCCTATATATAGCAATGTAATCTTAAGACTTGCATTCGTCGCTAGGACGTCAATCTGTCGGGATTGGAAAAGGGTATATATGCTTATGTGTGGATGCTGCGCTGAGAAAGGAACCGTGATCCCAATGGACCAGTCGGACTAGCTGGGAGGGGTGGCCGAGATGAGAAGACACAAAGATGAGCCAAGGGACTTGAGGGTATTGGAGCAGGTTCCTCGGACCTGATCGCGTATCTCTAAACAATGGTCCATTTAAACGCACAACACATTGATGGCGATATAAATAGCAGCTTTAGAAAGCAACACTACTTCATTTTAGTGAGAAAAATATGGAAAATACAATAAAAAGAGGAAATGTGAAGTAAGATAATGTAAGATAAAGTTACGGACGATATAGTAAAATAATGTAAGTTTAAGAGAGATGCTGGACCACCTGTGACTACGTTGTTTCCAATTCAGACCATTTCATCCACAACGAAACAAAACTAAGAACAACGCGCCAAGCACGTGGTATCTTCGTAAACTGTACACTTAACTATACCAAATCTGTTTTCATTAGTAGGCCTATAGTGCCGGTTTAGTATAGTAAAAATCAGTTGTGGGGGAAGCGAGTGATAAAGTTACTATCCCATTGTGCAATCTTACTATACTCTACCATGATCAAGTACTCTACTCTACCAAAACGTTTACATTGGTAAAGTTAAAAGGGTAGTTAGTACTTGCCCAGTTTACTTTACTGTTAATCTACTAATGAAAACTAGGTCTAATTCTACAATTATGGCTGTACGAAAGCTATCATATATGGTGTGAATCTCCGGTAATGTCAGTGAAATAATTTAGTTGAACAAGCAAGGTGCGCCATAGTCAGAGGGATTGCGTCCTATTTGTATAAGGTCGTGGAGATTGAATAAGGAATCAGATGACCAATAATAATAATAGGATTTCAGCTATAATATTAAGAAGGCCTATGTGCAGCAGAACTACACCTTTTCCAGTTGTATTTCAGAAAATATCAATTATATTTCAGATTAGTCAGTTCAATTTCAGATAGTATCAATTGTATTTCAGAAAACATCAATTGTACGAGTATTTCAGAAGTTACGGGTTGCACCTTATTCTCCAATGTTAAATCCAATCGAGATCATTTTGTGTAAAGTGAAGACGTATGTAAAAACCCATCTTGGAATTCCTGACGTCATAGCTCCTGGAGTTGTAGGGTAATTTACCTACTGTAGAGAGTAAAATTGATGAAGCAACACACATAATATTGTTGGTGGTGATTGTGCTCCTGCAATACAACACAGTACAATTCATCAAGCTGCAGCTTTAGCTATGGTGAATATGCCTGTCGGACGCTAAAATTCAATAAAGTTGAGGATTTTCTAAATCCATTTTCCATTTTTTTAAATATATGTTAAAATCTCAAGTTGGCCTACATTCGTTATGTCGTGAAATAAAAGTGACTATGTAATCTTAAATGCATTGCTTATTTTCTGAAATACATTTAATATCATCTGAAATACAATTGACAAATCTGAAATACATCTGATACCATCTGAAATATAATTGACAAATCTGAAATACAATTGATACTATCTGAAACTGAATTGACAAATCTGAAATACAATTGATAATTTCTGAAATTAAATTGACTAATCCAAAATACATTTGATAATTTTTAAATACAATTGATATTTTCTGAAATACAACTGGAAGAGGTGTAAATAATCTTTGTTATTTTTCGATAACAGACACAGACTAATGTAACCAACCGATTAATCAGTATAACGTAGAATATGAACTGAATATCACCATAAATGATGAACGTGAATATTTCAAAACATATCTAATGCACATAATTTGGTAATTGTAGGCATTTCAATTTAAGTACATAAATTACAAATTACAAAACTTAATATGACGTATTAGAAAAAGGCGTATAACAATGTAGGCCTACTAAACAAAACTAAATGTTCTTATAGGCTTAATTCATTGCAGTGATTGTCTTCCGATAAATCTAATGTAACTATTCAATTAATTTAATGTATGTATTTCCTATTTTCTGTCTTCCTCTTAGTCTCCACATATGATACATAAATCTTTATGTCGTCTATCATGTGATATTTTCTTCTACTCCGAACTTTTCTCCCGTTCACCATTCCTTCCAGTGCATTCTACATTACGCAGTTTCTTCTCAGCCAGTGACCAAACCAATTCCTTTTTCTCTTCTTGATCATTTTCAGCAACATTCTTTCTTTAACCACTCTTTTCAACACAGCTTCCAATATTCCAATATCTTCCTTTTTATTAGAGTCAATTATGTTCTTCCATAATACCCATATGGGTAGTTTACAATTTCAGTGGTGTTTCTAGAGTCTTTTTGGATTACATGGCACTGTACTATAGGGTTACAGTAACCATGTGCTTATATTACTAAATAATCTTCACTTCTTACATGGAATATATATGGTGCGCTGTAAAAAGGGCATAAGTCAGAAATTGGTGGTTCTGAGTTATGACATCTATATGAATACAAAAAGTGTACTCCTTCAAATTTCCAAAAAAAATAATTATCAAAATTTGTCTATATAAACCTTTTGATTACCCAACGAAATTACTTTTCAGGAATTTGGTGTATCAAATCTAGAACAAATTTATAAACAAACATTGCTGATTTACTTTCATAAAAATCACAATAAATTTAAATTTGATCCTCATGAATACAATATGAGACAAAACTACAGTTTCTTTCTAAACACCCACAAATGCCGCACAACTGCTGGATTAAAACCAGCACAAATTTTGGACCCAAAATATATAATGCATTAATTAGAGCTTACCCTGAACTAATACACTGAACACACATAGATTTAAGAGACAAATTAGATTAGCCTAATTATTTAATTGTTTTGTCTTTCCTTAAAGCTATACGAGTTTAAAATTGTAATCTAATACTCGTGTACTTTATATTCTCTATATTTGTATATGTCATTACAGGGTCTGTGTTTTACTATATATTAATATTATTGTGCTGAATTAAAACACTTCAATTTTATATAAGTAAACTGAACTGCGCCCGAGCACGAGCTTCTGCTCTTTCGGGCTGCAATACCTGATGTAATGTAAACCTTGTCTATTAAATAAATAAATTTGAATTTGAATTTTGAATTCAAATGGTATAAAAAACATAATTCTATTCTCTTTTATACTGATGTAGAACTTTAGAATTCCAGCTCATCATAAAGATATTGGATTTGATTTCTAAGTTTGCTTTTGCTCTGCTCAAAATTTTCAGTTTGTGACATGCCCATTTAACGCTCACAATCACTGTATTGTATTGTATTTGATTGTCAACATTTACATCCATGTAATGTGGACCTCACAACTTTTGTATCCGGACAATCACCATATACTGCCCGTGCCTCACTTCCTGAGCTGTTTCTTTGCGGGGCGAGACGCAGAGGGAGAGAGTGGGAATTCCTGGTACCGCATGTGCCTACTACCCTACGTTCAACACATCGGCCTTTTCAGGATTTCTTTTGTAAGTTATGGACAAGCGAATGTATAGGCTATCCCCTCACAAAACAAATTATGTCCTTCTCATCAATTCCTGTAACTAAACACTAATACCAGTGGTAGACTACAGTCTCTACTTGAGATTATCGACCTAATCGCGATTATGGTTGTCACGTGTACACATCCGTAAACTCTTTCCACTATGGCAGTATTTCTCAAACTTTTTCCACCGCGAAACCCCTTTTAATCTAAAGTGTAACTGCGGAATTCTTGTAATATTTTATTAGTATATACTAATTAACAGACAAGTGAAAGCTAGTATCTCAATAATACTGTTCAGTGGGACGAATGTATTTGCTTTTCAAGCCCAAAAACTGAGAGTTGTTGTCTCATTTCTACTCTACTTCTGCATTTTGTCTTTTTGGTATTTTGTTTTAGTGAATACATACGCAGAGAATCCAGTGATGAAAGTGATATGTATTATGGGTATTTTCCGTTTTAGATATTCATTAAACATATTGTTATTACGCATATTATTGGAATATTATTATTATTATTATTATTATTATTATTATCGGTGGTTTCATGGTGTTATTGATTCATATTTTCGTAACATTTATATATTTTTATAGTATCCACTAAGTATAAAATAGCCACCGGAGCAGCCCAGTCGACTAAGGCGCTTGCCTATCGATTCAGAGTTTCGTTCGGGTGCGGGTTCGATTCCCGCTTGGGCTGATTACCTGGTTGGATTTTTTCCCGAGGTTTTCCCCAACCTTAAGGCGAATGTAATGTTTGGCGAATCCCTGACCTCATCTCGCCAAATACCATTTCATTATCATCAATCCCATCGATGCAAAATAACGTAGTAGTTGATACAATGTCGTTAAATAACCAAGTAAAAAAGGTATAAAATAAAATTTAAAATCATATAGGGCTCACGAAATCCCGGAACATACATTGAGAAACGCTGCCCTATGGGAATTCAGCAGTTGTCCAGACTGAACGAAGAGTGGCCTAGTTTGTACATACATTTTAGGAAATCTCCATCAGAGATAATAGCGATGGTGGTAACCACGATTAGAGTATCCAGTATTGTAAACAGTTAAAATCCCTGCACTAGCATAGGATAATGTTTTCCGCACATGTAATATGCTACCATGCCGCCACGCTGCAGGTGCCGTGCCGGTCCGAGCAGACCTAAGAGGCGTGGTTATAAGCACTAGGGAACTCTCGGTTCAGGACGTGAGACACGGGCAGTATAAAATGCTGAGTACTTTACTGTGCGTCATTCACCCAGATGGAACATATAATCGACATAGCAGTTAAGTTTATTTGTCCTATTCGGATGCAGTAATAAATGTATTACTGTGTTTTAATATTCCGTAATGCTTTCTGAAGTTTTAAGCGTATTCAAAATAAAAGAAAAGGGCACAATCGCTTCTAGAAAGAATAATCATTTTAGAAGGGAAGTGAAATAACAAGCTTTACAACTTCTGCGGAAGGTAGGATTTGAAATTGAGCACCCGGGAAATCAGAGTGTCCGTATGAAAACAAGGTTCTCCCCCATTACCCTCTTGGGTCAAGGGTTCTATTCACACGGTGGCGCTTCTTGCAGTCCAAAGCGGCGAGAGAGACCACAACCGCTCCGTGCTATTAGACGCTGGATCAAGATTTCGCTGTATTCACAGATCGAGACCCCGACCGGAGTCATGTCAAAAGATTTGTGTACATTTCCGAGGATTTCTACAGCTGAGACAGTCAGACTTACATAACCTACTCAGAGAAGATATGAGAACTGAATCTGAATTCCATACTAGTTCCACAAAACTTGGAAATCGAATGAGAAAGCGAAACATGGAGCATCTGATATAAAAATAAAACTATACTATGGAAGGCAGGTGGAAGATAAGGAAACAGTATGTGTATATTTCATGTAAACAAATTACATTCGTGTAATGTGGACCTCACAATTTTGCATACGGCAACATCAGGGCCGGATATTTATGGAGATAGCGAAAATCACGACATAATAGATATACAATAGACTTTACTAATCTTTACAAATTAAGTGATTCTGATTAATAATATGCGGATAAAACAATCGCAACAAATATCGAAATAGAGTTCTAATAGCGAAACAGAGTTCTAGTAGCGAAATATGAACACATTGGCGAATTATTACTATTGCGTCGTTTTATAGCGAATTTCATATTATGAGTTTTTTCGGATTCTTTTTTTTTTTCACTTGAATCTGTTTATATCTCCAAGTAGGCTACATTACATGGTTTTCCAGGTGTTCTGATTACATTAGTGAACTCAAAAGACGGAGAATTCAACATTTCACTAATTATTTGAAAGTTTTAATTTGAAGGTTGCAAGTTTTTTTTTTTTATGAATGTGTGTTAAATACAGTCTCAATCCAACAAATATTGCCTTTGGCCATACCGCACCTTTATCGGAATTCAACGAATCTTTAACGTTAATTATTTGGAAAGTAATATTCATACTGAGTTAATACTCCAATTACAAAATAATTGTTTTTTTTTTTTTTTCAAAATTTCCATTAATTTCCACCAAGAGTACAAATCAATCTCCAACAATCTCCGCCGACACCAATATTAAAAACACAAATGATAAAATTAATCTCCATAAATACCTGCCTCTGGGCATTACAATTATTATATTCATAACATAATACACATTTTCTTGCGAAACACTCTATTATACCTGTATTTCATACCTAATACTTTATTCCTCTTATTAAACTAACTTCACATTTATGCCTACCCTCCTGGATTTGTCATATAGTTTTTGTGCCTAGTCACCGCTTTAGGTAAATCATAAACTCGCCATTTCTCTTTGTCTTACTGCAATAATTTCTCTTTTTTTATCAATCCCCTCTTGACTATTCACTATAAGCTAATTCTTTCCTAAGTAATATTTTTCCCAATTCTATTCTTCATTATCATCTAGTAACATTAATCTATTTATTTTACTATATTGCGTATTCATTACTCTAATCTTTCTTCCATTTTCAACTACGCTTATACTATCCTTCCCTATAATTCCTATCCCTAGTCATTACTTTACACTATAACAGTTCGTTTTTCTCTTCACCATTTTCTAAAATCTCTTATATCCACCCCCAACTAGTTTCTTCTACTGTCATCTTCATTACAAACGTAATGACTTCATTTAACCTATTCAAAATCGCCACTTTCACTACTCCATTCTTAATCCTTTTTACCAGTTAACTTATCTCGATCTCATTTTACTTACTACTAATCTTATCAGTTATCATAGTTAGGAAATTCGTAGCAAAACAGTAGATTTCAGTTGAATACAGCGAGCAGTATACATCTCACCCGCGCCTCGTTCTGCTCCCGCTCGCTAAAGACGATACGCAGTTCACATAAACAACGCATAATATGATTCTGCGAAGCTGTGTACAGTCGTGAATAGTATGAATAATATTGTTACTTTATATTAATAGTTTAGGTTTTGAACATCGGGAGTTATTCTGTTATTGTTGTATTATTTACGTAATGTTGTATGACTCGGTTAAGAGAGAAGTTTTATATAATATTCTTATTGAATTTGATATTCCCAAAAAACTAGTTCGATTAATTAAAATGTGTCTTAGTAAAACTTACAGCAGAGTCCGTATAGGCCAGTTTCTATCTGATGCTTTTCCAATTCACTGCGGGCTAAAGCAGGGAGATGCACTATCACCTTTACTTTTTAACTTCGCTCTAGAATATGCCATTAGAAAAGTTCAGGTTAACACAGAGGGTTTGGATGTCTATGCGGATGACGTGAATATGTTAGGAGAAAATCCACAAACGATTAGGGAAAACACGGAAATTCTACTTGAAGCAAGTAAAGAGATAGGGTTGGAAGTAAATCCCGAAAAGACTAAGTATATGATTATGTCTCGTAATCAGAATATTGTACGAAATGGAACTATAAAAGTTGGAGATTTATACTTCGAAGAGGTGGAAAAATTCAAAATATCTTGGAGCAACAGTAACAAATATAAATGGCACTCGGGAGGAAATTAAACGCAGAATAAATATGGGAAATGCCTGTTATTATTCGGTTGAGAAGCTTTTGTCATCTAGTCTGCTGTCAAAAAATTTGAAAGTTAGAATTTATAAAACAGTTATATTACCGGTTGTTCTTTCTGGTTGTGAAACTTGGACTCTCACTTTGAAAGAGGAACAGAGATTGAGGGTTTTTGAGAATAAGGTTCCTAGGAAAATATTTGGGGCTAAAAGTGATGAAGTTACAGGAGAATGGAGAAACTTACACAACACAGAATTGCACGCAATGTATTCACCTGACATAATTAGGAACATTAAATCCAGACGTTTAAGATGGGCATGGCATGTAGCACGTATGGGCGAATCCAGAAATGCATATAGAGTGTTAGTTGGGAGGCCAGAGGGGAAAAGACCTTTGGGGAGGCCGAGACGTAGATGGGAGGATAATATTAAAATGGATTTGAGGGAGGTGGGATATGATAATAGAGAATGGAGTAATCTTGCTCAGGATAGGGACCAATGGCGGGCTTATGTGAGGGCGGCAATGAACCTCCGGGTTCCTTAAAAGCCAGTAAGTAAGTAAGTTAATACTATACATGATTGCAAAAAAAAAAAATAATAATCTATCATTAAATAATTATGCAAACAGAAGTATGTAACACGTTAATTTTTTTCCGGATTATTCTTCGTTAAATGTTGACGTCTCGTGCTGCTATGCATTCGGTTGCGTTAAAGTCCAAGGTCAACATCGGAATTACGATACGAACTTCCTAGCTGTTTAATGTAAATGTAAATATATAGGGTAAGATAATAATGTGAGTTTTTTTTTTTTTTTTTTTTTTGAGAATTTATTGCAATTTTACTGAGCGAGAGAAGAACCGATTTTGTGCAGAAACTTGTCCACGAACATTCCCTTAATATGTTGACGCAAAAAACGATCTTCCACTAGAGTCCGATTATGTTACAGAATCACAATGCTTCATATTTGCAAAATGACAAAGTAAAAACACAAGCCGAGAAAACAAAGAAGTAACAAATGAGGAAATAAGATATTAAAACAAACGGACACGCTATGCCGCTGGTTGTATGATTTTCTCATTCGCACATATTTTCGGCGAATTTCGAAAGCTACCACGTAATATGTAGCGATGTGATTTATAACTGCACATAATGTGTATTTCAAAATAACTGTCGTTCAAAACCAGGCTGGTATTTGCCAGAAGCTTTTAAGAGTCCGACGAGCGTGTTTCACATTCCATCAGAATATGGTTACTCTAATTACAACAAATGGACTTTTAAATAGGCAATTAATTCCCCTTGTGGCGTGGGACAAGGAGATAGAGCGATCGATCTGTCTGCAAACACCCGCACCACGAGTCTTGTATTGGGCGTATTCAAATGAAGCCGTCCCTTTTCCAAACATGGGCATTTCGTGAATAAACGTATTCCTGTTGAATCACCGTCTGCGAAGACTGCAAAGTTCCTCTACAAACTCATTAGATAATGAATTAAACACGTGGTCTTCCTTTTAAGTACAATTTCAACAACACCTTAGGCTTTCAATGACATAATTATAATGTGCTGAAAATGATGGTTTATTTAAAAAATAAATGAGACATGTTAAATAATAATAATAATAATAATAATAATAATAATAATAATAATACTTACTTACTGGCTTTTAAGGAGGTTCATTGCCACCCTCACATAAGCCCGCCATCGGTCCCTATCCTGAGCAAGATTAATCCATTCTCTATCATCATATCCCACTTCCCTCAAATCCATTTTAATATTATCTTCCCATCTACGTCTCGGCCTCCCTAAAGGTCTTTTTCCCTCCGGCCTCCCAACTAACACTCTATATGCAGTTCTGGATTCGTCCATACGTGCTACATGCCCTGCTCACCTCAAACGTCTGGATTTAATGTTCCTGATTATGTCAGGTGAAGAATACAATGCGTGCAGTTCTGTGTTGTGTAACTTTCTCCATTCTCCTGTAACTTCATCCCTCTTAGCCTCAAATATTTTCCTAAGAACCTTATTCTCAAACACACTTAACCTACGTTCCTCTCTCAAAGTGAGAGTCCAAGTTTCACAACCATAAAGAACAACCGGATAATATAAGTGTTTTATAAATTCTAACTTTCATATTTTTATGATGATGATGATAATGATAATAATAATATTAATAATAATAATAATAATAATAATAATAATAATAATAATAATAATAATAATAATAATATTGCAAACAACCATCAATCCTCTTTTAAACTTGATCTGATACAAGAAACATAGTTAGGCCCTATATTATAGACACCAACTTAAAAAAGTTTTTGAAGTCATTTGGAACTTCAGAGTATTATAAATATTACAGTTTTTATTAAACATAATGTGTATAAATTTCAGCCATTTCTTATTTTTTTCTCGAGGCCTGGCTCGGGATCCCGCAGAGTGAGGGTGATAATGGAGTATTGGTGGAAAGATAATAATGGTGAAGGGAAACGGGAGAATCCCGAAAAACTCCAGGTAACAAAACAAAAAAAAATAAATAAATAAAAAAAAAGAAGAGAGAGAGAGAGAGAGAGAGAGACATCACTGTGTTGGACAAACCATGGGGTATTTCATTTGTTACTTCATACATTTTCATAGTTTGCATTTTATTGATTAAAATATTAATAATTTCTTCAGTACTGCTATAAGAATTCAGAAGTGCCAAGCCATGGTTCTATCATTAAGTTAGCATACAGCAGGTGCAATGAAATTGTGCAAATTACAGGGGCCATATTCATAGATATTCTTAGCGCGGGCTTCCGGTGGATGATCAGCAAACTAACGTTTTTCGTATTCATAAACCAGAGTTAGCGATATGATATATGATATATGATATGATATGATATATGATATGATACGATACGATATGACTCCTGTACAAGTAATCAGTCGATAGTCGGGGCTAGTTTAGCACGCCCGTAGCGCAGGCTAGCGAAATGTCTATACATAGCACCCTAGGAGTCTTTCTCAAGGTCTGAGAAAGTTTAGAACCTTTAACAATCTAAGGAAAGACCCATGTTCCATTCTTAATTATGGGGATTTAATAAGGACGTTTGAGGAAATTGGTTCTGTTGCTTTAAGAAGAAATCTGGAAGACGGAAGGTAATCAATAATATCACTGTTGCTGACGTGCTTTAGACAAGTAATTCTCTTCTTCTTTGGCTTTTCCCCTAAGGAGGTTGACGTTTTTAGTTTCCTTCGGTTGTTCTAGTCTCCTACTTGTAGTCCTTTCTCGTCCATTACTTGGTGTGTATATATATATATATATATATATATATATATATATGTTTCCCATGTTAAGGCGGTCTACCTCTTCCCCTCTTTCTAGCGGGAGACCAATCCATTTTCTTTGGCCATCTGTACTCTGCCCTTCTTTGGACGTGTCGAAACCATTGCAGTGCTCTATTATAGACAAGTGATTAATTAAGTAAAAATAATTGTAAGCAATTAGTAGCGTTTGTCAGGTGTCAAGGCAACTTCAGATGAGTTATAGTACAGTTTGGAGAATTCTAAGAAAAAACTTATCCTGTACCCGTATACAGTAAACTAAAACCAGTGCGCGCACTCAAAGAAAGTGATAAGAAGAAAACATATGACTTTAATTTATTTGTGCTGCCAGAGATTTACCTTCATAATCATTGTCCACTGAACAAAGTTTGTCTAACTCTTTTCTAATTTCAACATTTATTTTGCTGTCTGTTCTTTTATAACTAACAAATCTAAAGAACAAGCACATCTCAGCACTTTGTATCCTTTGTTATCTTCTTTTATTTTCTTTATTTTAATTAGCTATATAATTCTTAGATCCGTATCGCCAGCCTCTGACCCAATCTGGCCTGTCATGGGGTTGACTTTATCTTTACCTTAAAGATCTTACTTTATCCACGTGTAATACATGTGTTTACAAGGGACAATGAGCTCAATAATTGTCCTGTTCACTACTAGGCCTACAACCGCTGAACTTAGGAGGCCTTTTTATTCAAGTTATTTTAAACAGTTGTATAATATTACGTAGACGTCCAATTCCTAACAGAAATTAATGTTTTCAGAAAAGAGCTAAGACAGCCCAGCAACTAGCCTTTACAGCGGCGTGAGCAGAAGCAGGTGAGGAAAATCAGGATGCGACGTAGGCAAACGGACGACAGCACCTGTGCGAAAATATGATTCAATATTGAAAGCTCTTTCGTCACTGGAAAACGTGAACATATTTCTGAAACGTACTATACTCACTAACTCAGTACTGTTTTCTATGCGGCCTTGGTTCTGTGTGGAGGACAGTTGGAACTTCAGAAGGAGTGGGAGTGAAGTACATTAAAAAACTAGGTACAATAAAAATTGAAGTAAAAATAAAATTATGTCCCTGTATTTTACGGTATGAATAGATGGGATTAATAATTTTCCTCTCGCCTAAGTGTGTGTACGGACTTTTTTGACATCCGACCTTTTCGAAGGATATAACGCAAATTACCAATAGCGTATATTAAGCATGATAAAGAACATTCATCCTCTACGAAGAATTAGAACTCACAACCATGGTATCTCAGCAGCATCATAATCGCGCCTTAACAGTCGCATACAAAGCGGACGGCGAACATAGTGATCGTGGCATCGAATTGTTGCCTTGGTAGCAATACCACGCATCCACTTTTACCGTTCCAGTTGTTAAACTGTGCATACTGCAGATCTCAGGAGAGGGATCGCACGGATTACGGATGTTGACATAATTTCCATATGTTTGTTCATTATGCGGAGCCACAGTCAATGCGTTGATTTAGCTCGTGTTACAGAGGTGCTTGTTCAGCTGCTGGACGTAATCCTATTATCCGCGAGCATCTCCGGTCTCCGTTGTTTTCCTGCAGCTGGGGGCCATTCCGAGCTGCACTACTTACCCACACAGCCATAGCCATTTAAGGGCGCTCTGTGCTGCTGCTCGCCCAGTCAAGAAGTCAGGCTGGGTGTCCAACACCCATGGGAATCCACGCCTTTAGCACTTCTAATGACACTTTCACAGAATTAACCCTCTAGCACGGATCGCAATACCGTAGCACCAGAAACTATAAACAGACATAATATGTAGGCATGCATATTATGTATGTATGTATGTATGTATGTATGTAGCCTATGTATGTATGTGTACTTTTTTACTTGGTTATTTATCGACGTATCGACGCAGTATCAACTACTAGGTTATTTAGCGTCGATTGGATTGGTGATAGCGAGATGGTATTTGGAGAGATGAGGCCAAGGACTCGCCATAGATTACCTTACGGTTGGGGAAAACCTCGGAAAAACGAAACCAGATATTCAGCCCAAGCGGGGATCGAACCCGCGCCCGAGAGCAACTCCAGATCGGCAGGCAAGCGCCTTAGCCAACTGAGCTACGCCGGTGTAAGTATATATGTATGTATGTGTGTATGTGTGTATGTATGTATATATGTATGTGTGTATGTATGTATTTTTAATACGTTATTTTACGACGCTGTATCAACATCACAGGTTATTTAGCGTCTGAATGAAATGAAGGTGATAATGCCGGTGAAATGAGTCCGGGATCCAGCACCGAAAGTTACCCAGCATTTGCTCATATTGGATTGAGGGAAAACCCAGAAAAAACCTCAACCAGGTAACTTGCCCTGATCGGGATTCGAACTCGGGCCACCTGGTTTCGCAGTCAGACACACTAACCGTTACTTCATAGGTAAGGAATGTATGTATGTATGTATGTATGTATGTATGTATGTATGTATGTATGTATGTATGTATGTATGTATGCATGCATGCATGCATGCATGCATGCATGTATGTATACTTTTGTACAAGGGTCGCTGGGACGACGATGATGATGATGATGATGATGGTTTAATGGAAACGCCAAGAAAACCCGAAGCACTTAAAAGAAACAATCAACACTGTGTTCGTCCACCACAAATTCCACTTCAATATCCCGGAATTTGGACCACGATCACAGGTGTGGAATATCGACACTAATCTCTCGAAGAAAGGTGATTCTAATTGGTTGAATAATGGTTTAGCTAATAGAGACGTCCCAAGAAAATCTATCTGAACATGTTTAAAATAAAAATATTTACGTTGCAGGCCAAATAATTAGATTTCAGCACAGTTCTCCGTCGTGGAAAGACAACAGGCGATTGCAGAAATGTTATCGAACCCATAACCTCAGCTTGGCACGCTGAATTCCCTTACTATCTGAGCTATGCTGAGACCCGATCCACAGCGGCGGCCGAACTCTCCTTCTTTGTATCAATTCTCTTCAAATATTACATGATCATCTCTATTTCAATTAATTCACTTATATTTACCTTCAACAATTAACTTTCTTTTTTCTTTAATGTTTCAAATATCACATTATATTGTAGTACATGTTTATTGTATTCAGGACCCTTGTCGTCACTCAAGTTCTTTGAGCTGATATCTCTAATAAATAAATAAAAATATTTAGCCAAACGATGCTGATTTAAAACATGTCATCAATATTCACTACTGATACTTCACAAATTATTTACAGAGAGTTTAAATCATTAGCACTGTATAAACAATTTGAATCACATCATTAAACTATTGGCACCATCCCCTCAGTTGAAAGTCGAATGTAAATATATACACTGTACAGTCACTGACAAGATTTGCTGAAAATATCAAACTGTAAGATTATTTCTTTTGCAATTGAAAATCATTTCGGTTATAAAGAATTCCGTTAGTACCATGAAAAGGAAAGGTAATGGAAGATATGAGACTGGAACATGCTTATAATATAACTTAATTTACAGTTCTGACATCTGTAGATTTCCATAATCAAGCACATTGTACATTTATTAATTATACATCTGGATGTTTTGAAGAGAACGTAACACAGGAACACAATCACATTCACTCTCTCATTTATTCAGAGCATACTCACACCTCCGATCTGCACGATGGAACCCCATCACACAGTAATGGCACGGCACACAATAATAATTACAGTGCAAATTATGTACATGTCTCTGTTATTGTCCCCACCGGGCTATTGCGAATGAGATTGCCTTGAATCCCTATACAGCTGTGGGATCATTTTTTCAGAATAAAGAATGTGGAATATAAAATACTTGGTCTAATAAAACAGCTGGAAAACTGACGAACAGCCAAAGAAAAGCCGCTAAAAACATAAAGATTTGACAATGGTGAAATATTGCATGTATAGTCGCGACGCTGTTATTCCCGGCGTGACTCCTCCACTTTGCTTACGTCTTAGGAAGTCAAGGCTCTATAAAGTCTAGATACTGTTCTCCAACCACGAGAAAGTCTCCAGGGAATGAAGGGAAGCGGGGTGATGCTGTGAATGAATGTTGATGTCATAAGATGTCATAAGGTCACACACGTGGGTACTTATATCTCTATTGGCTATCTCTCAAAGCACAAACCATAACATATTTTTATACTACCCTAGTTACAAGATTAGATCACTTTTAATCTCCCGGTCTTTTAATCCCTCCATACAGGAAATAACATATGGAGGAGAGCGCATGATTTTTAAACTGTCGTTATAACTATAATAGTATCTATCTACTTCGCTCCAATAGATGACGCAATAGTAAGCACATTCCTTTCACGGTTTATCTCCTGGTTGGAGAACAGTAGGTAGTATCGTTCGCCATTTTTGTTCTTTCGTTGCCGAGCTACCAGACGAGGTATCTATTTGTCACCCCGTTAAACATAACCATGTCGTAGCTCCTATGATAATAAATCAAACGTACTGTAATTGAGCAAAATAATTGAGCGGCAAATAACGTCCTCGTGTGCTTTCTGCGAACGCCAACGAAAGAGAGCCAACATGGCGGGAGATTATATATTAAGTATTTATCCAGCCTTAGGAAATGCTTTACATCTTCATCAGTGAATCACAAGACGTACACGTTTAAATGTAGCGACCTGCAACGTGATTGGCTGCCGGAAATTAGAGCGACGGGACTATAGTTAAGAACATAGACTCAAATCTTGCCTCCTCGCTACAGTGAAGGGTAATATACTAATTATTTAGTTAGCCTAATACAACATCACAGATTTAAATGTAGTTAAGAAGCTGTGCTTGTTATTGTTACTAAGTCACAAAACATGGAAACGCAAAACTGGCATCGCGAGATGTATTCCATTTCGGAGTTGGGTGTTCCTACGAGTAGGCCTAGTAATTATTTCAGGGCATGATTGCTGAAATAGTTGAATTTTAACACAGCTAAAAAAATTGTTGATAAATTTTATCTGGAGTCTTTTTATGTCATAACTGTAAATCTTTCGAAAGAAGCCACACTTATTATGGTATGGTACGAAGTATCGATCAATTTTTGAGAAGGAACTAAAATAATTTCACAGTCGGAATATACAGGGTGGAAGTGAAATAACCTTGCAGATTGAAAGGGACGATAGGGCACGCTTAAATGAATAGAGAACCCATGTTACGTTTTGTGATTAAATGCACGGTTAATTAGAAAATTAAGTTCGAAGTTCCAGCAGTCTGGCAACCTCGCCGCTAAAAGTCTCCTTTCGTATCGAAATACAGATGTAAGAGGTCAACGAACTTCAGCGTACGTGTACTACCTCGCGCCCCCTTCTCTAGCTACAACGTTGCAATGTGGATTGCACCGTTCAATGGTTTAAAATTAGTGGTTTTTAAATTAAATTTACACGAAAACCGTCCACGTTAGTGAAATACGACAGAGGGATAAATTATTGTCTATTAGGATTTCTATCGATATGGACAAAAATCACGATCCAATTCGCAATAGTTACCGAATAAGAGGTGTTAAACATTTGGGGAGGGGGAAAACATTTTTTCTAAAAAAACTATGAACTTTCCAGCAATATGGTATTAGATTTTTTTGTTACAAACAACATGAGCTCTCCGCTCTAAAAATTTGCAGGGTTATTTCAGTTCCAGCCTGTATAGTGTCATATTTTATCGTTATAACTTATATATGTATATTATTTTCATAACTCTGAAAGCGTCTTATAACGCTGTTAATTCGAGCTCTAATTCAATTAAGAGTTTTTTTTTTTTTTTGTGCATCACATACTTCATGAATCCAGAAGCAACAGTATGTAGGGGTGTCAAATGAGAGAAAAAAATAATTCACAGTTTCGATGCAGCTCCACTTATCCATCTGTTTCGGAAGGTTTTATTTTAACGGATACAGAAATGTATCATCTCTTAATTTATCAATGTCCTAGAACTAGAAAACTAGTATATCTCAAGGGCGTCAATGAGACAGAATGGGACTTACGCCTTCAGAAATAAAAGTAATTTTATACTTTCCAATAATAATAATAATAATTCAATTATGAATTTACCTATAAGAATTTATTTATGTAGGCCTACTTATTTTGAAATGAGTCATATTTATTTATAATTTAATTTTCTTTATCAAGAAACAAGACTTAATCTGGTTACAGATTTGAGAGGTAGATCTACAGTCCAATAACGCCAAAGAATTTATTTCTTGAACAATTTCAAGGGAAAAATTGTTCCTGGGCCGGGTATCGATCCCGGAACAATTTTCCCTTGATATTATTCACGTCTGCTTCACAGGGAGCTTTACCTCAAAGCTAGATTTGCAATTTGTTTCCTGTCAATAAGCCAAGAAAAATAAATAAGCCCTTTCACTATGCACTTCACGTGCTTTCACATGGAGCTAGTCATTGCCTATTACCCTAGACCAGACCTGCACAAACAGCGCTCTACGAGCGCGCGCGCTCCTTCGGAGCGGGAGAGCGGTGTTTACCGCTCGCCGAAACGGAGAGGAAGATAAGTCAGAATGACATAGACTTGCTATGGGTAGAGGAAAGGGAAACGACCACTCAGCTATCTAATGGAGTGCAGTGTGTAGGCCTATTCTCAGTAACTGTTTCACGTTGCTTACCTACTGCTACAGTACAATATGGAGGAATCTAAAAGACGGAACATAACATTTAACATTTAACGATTTACATCTCGAACTTACTGATATTCAATGTGACCTAAGGGCTAAAGATCGTTTGAATAATACTACTAGCCTGGTTGAGTTTTACAAGTCTAAACATTAGCAATAATATCCACGACTGCATGGGCTGGCTGTGAAAATGATTGCTATGTTTGGCTCAACATTTATATTTGTGAGCAACTGTTTTCTATAATCAACTTTAATAAAGGCAGACATCGAACATCTGTAACTGATGTTTCATTACGATCAGTAGGCTACTGTTTCTTTCAGCTGCCAACAGCATAAAACCTCGTTTTGATGTACTGATAAATAAAAATATAACAAAATGATATTGTACATTTAAGTAGCTATATAATTTCTATTACTTCTGTAAAATAAATATTTCTTTATTAATTAATAATAGTCCAAGATAGTTTTGCAAACACTGAACGGGAATTCATTTCATAAGCACTCGTAATAAATACTCCTTTTGTCTTTATTTTGTACGAGATCACCTCTTCTTTCAGTCCACCCTTATACAGAGCGCAGCTAATATCTGCATTCCGCTCATGTCCTGTGAGCCGGCTCGGAGAGCGCAAACCTTGTGCAGGCCTGCCCTAGATCATATATACCCCAGATAGGTCGACCTTATAGGCTTTGACGTTAACAACTTCTGTCAGGTTTACTACGCTGCCATCTAGTTGTTACATAAGGAGTCACGTCATAATTCCCATTTGAATTGCATTAGCAACTGTACTGCCATCTCGTGTTCGTTTACGGCGGACAGGTGGCGATCCTGGCGGTTGTTCTCTTCAAAGTGCAAACGATTTTAACGTAGCGATGACCTATCTGTTACTTATGATCTAGGCTATTACATAAAAGTTCCTCCCCCCCTCCATAATATTCAATGATTATTTTGTGTAGATTTAAATGCACCCCTTTCAAGCAACAATCCTATGATTTTGAGCAGGCTAATGAGGGAAATTCCGCTTGGCGAAACTGTTGCTGTCTTCAAGCAATTTTTTTTCTCTGCCGCAAAAAATAACGACCACAGCCATATTCTATCCACTAAATGTAAAAGTGTAAGTCGGGCCATCATTTGAGGTGTGTGCAGGTCGGAGATGTTGACAGTGGTACTTACCCGAGTGGTACCGGCTTTCATTGCGCGTGAGGCGTCGGTTACCTCGCCTTCTAGCCTTGGTGCCGGGGCTGGAGGACCCCCCTTGGGGCCCCGATGACGGAAGTCCTGCGTTACTACGAACTGCAAGAACAGACACACAGGCGTGCCAGACAACATTCCCATGCGAGCAACATGCCGCTACTGTACAGTACACAGCTCAAGCCTATACTTCTTATCAAGCTTGCTACTATTTTCGACGTTTCGGTACTTTTACCAGTCCAAACTCCACAGAAAAAATCATATATCATATGTAAAAATTTATGGTCAAACTAAATTGCTTCGTTACTGCAGCAATTTGTTAGATTCATCTTTCTTGGCACGCTCTCTGCTTGAAGAGTTTTACTCCAGCGAAATCTAACAACCAAACATTCTGATGGGGACAGATAAAAAGTTAATTTTTTTCTTCCACCATGTTAATAATGTCAAAAGAAGTGCTTATACAAATTTTGGCCATTCGACCGAAATTACGAGGTCGTCCAAAAACACAATTGCATGGAAAGATTTATTGAAACAGATACAGAAATTGTTGCGCTAATTGTCAACATATCCCCCACTGGAATTGAGACATTCCTCATACCATGAGATCAATTTTTGTATTCTTGTGTCTCAGAAGTCACCAGCCTGAGTTCAGAACCAGCGTTTGACAGCCGACTGCACTTCTCTGTCGATTCCAAGACATGACAAATGTATCATTTACGGTGGGAATACGCTGAAAAATTGCTCAACAATTGTTGTGTCTGTTCCAATAAATGTTTCCAATGAAATTGTGTTTTCTTTCTGTTAACGGCCCCTGGCGAACTTAATTTTTTACGGTCCTCGTAATTGCAGTCGAGTGACAAAAATTTGTATAAGTACTTCTTTTGACATTATTAACATGGTGAAAGAAAAAAAAAACTTTTTTATCTGCCCCCAACAGAATGTTTGCTTGTAAGCTGTAGTCAGAAACGAAGACCTGACCAGCTGTGAATGGTACATTATGATCGTCTGAATAGACCAAAGAGAGGTTAATCTGAAATGTATTAAATTAAACTTTCTCGCGACTGTAAAGTAAATAAGACTGTTGACATCTCGCGAACTATTCAAATACCACTACATGCACGTGAGATACCATTTTCACAAATAATCAGATTTGTTTAATTTCGCTGTCGTATCTTCTTCATAGCACAAAGCTTATGACAAGTTTTCAAGAACAGTTAATATTGAGATACTCAAGTCTCTTTTTCTGTAGGTGTAATAGCATTAAGAAAGAAAATCTAAACTGTTAGGTAAGTGTTCGAAAACAATTTTGAATAACGATTTATGAGACAGCGAAAAAACTTAAAGATGCATTCGAATCACTATTCTTTTTCAGGAGATGGAACCAGGAAGGCAAGAGGTACTGAAACGTTAAATACAAAATTAATGGAAAATTGTATGTGTAGAGAACAAAAAATAAATAACACATCCCTTAATTGCAGAATTTTAACTGAGACAAACCAAATATTCCTCTAAGCATGTTACATTGTGTCCAAAATAAAATTAAATAAAATGTCGGTTTGTAAATATACACAGTTGCTGTATTTGTATATCTGTATTCTGATCTTGCATGTGTTTCAATATCCCCTGGTCCCCTCGTCTTGGGGGGTGTGAAGGATACAAGCATCCGTATACATTAAAGGATCCAGGAGCATCCCAACACAGGCACACTTGCAGAGAAAAGCCCAAAGCAAGCATAAGCAATAAGCAAGTAGCAAGCAACATGCATCCTCCAGAGAGAAGTTTCTTGAGCAGTACGTGGGCTATGTATAAGTAAACAGACCCTCTTCCTTTACACTTATTAAAGTATATCCTTGTCTCTTGTGGATACGAAGTATACTGACGGCAACGACATATTTCTTCTCCTATCTTTTATGCTTCCCACCGGAGGAAGTACGAGTATCTAACATGAACACGGTGGTAAGTAAATACATTTCGATCACTTTGTGAACATGAAATAGTACATTATGCAACGAGCCTATAATGATAGTAATTAAGAAGCGAGTATGTTTGTTTATGAAACGAGCGCAAGCGAGTTTCATAATTTTCATACGAGCGTCTTAATTACCATTATAGGCAAGTTTCATACGACTTTTTATGCTCGACCATATTTCTAACTTGAAATTATTCAGAAGTATTCATTTTATTCGTATCTGACTGAAGATCGGAAGTGATCTTGTGCATAGCTCATAAATTGTGAGATGTGCGCAGACGCGAAAGTATTGATTTTTTCCGAGGAACAATAATGTCATTGACCTTGATGTAATCTAGAGAATAACATGAACTAATTTTGATATAACCTGGAAATTGATTTAGAATTGAAAAACGAGGTGACAAATTGAATTTATTTGAATATTATTTACAATTAACGCTAATTATTATAGTAACAGAACATAACCTTCTGCGACAGTATTGGATTTCCAGTCTCCGTGACGTTTCCCTCGTTGTCTTTCGATTGCATATCCGAGAATAATAAAAAACCTGAACTTTAATGAATAGGAGTACTTTAATGACATGCATTAAAGGACTGCTACCAGGTGTATAATTACTACATTTCGGCATGGTCGAGCATAAAACATAATAGCCATCTATTATGTACAATTGCAAGTCTAAAATCGGACGATCTGTTCGCAACCGCCATATTCTATTATCAACATTCTGAAGTGAATTCAATATACAGGATTTTTCTCGAAATAATTCCTAAGCAGCTATAAAAATTAAAACTCCATGTAGATTAAGAGAAAATTTAAATCAAATGACTGTAAGCAACTTAAAATAATGCCCATGAAGTATTGTTATTCTCAAGAGTCACTGATAAAACGGAGAATTCCTGATTTCAAGACTTTATGTATTTAGATCTATAAAATATAGGCAAAAGACCCTACGAAAAGAGGTTTAAAATTTTCTGAAATCACTAAAGCAAACACTTATCTTATATTTTTTCAAAATTAAGTTATTTACATTACGATATAATAGACCAGCAATAAGCACCAATTGTTCGATAGATGTACACTAATTTGGGCGCTTAAAATAACGCAACATAAAATACCTAATGGAAAACATTAAAGGTTTAAATCTGCCATCAAAAGATAACACTGGAATAGAAAACTATAAATTATACAACAGACATTGTGCTCACTATAATAACACCAATCATGCGCACGACACACAAACATCTATCTACAACGCGGTCGAAACATCTGAAAGCAACAAAAACGCGACTGTTTCACATGATGGAGCCATGTGCTCATTTTAAAAATACCCCCTTTACTTAAATGTGACGCGGTATCCGTGTCTTATCCTCCATAACATAATAATCGAAATATGGCTGAAAGGCTCAACAATCCAACAGGCTGGAAAACAATGTGAAGAGAACCATGAAATTGAAAGTGCTCAGCGATTCTTGACATATCCAAATAAATTTTGATCAAAAATATTTTAACACCCAGATATGAATTCTAAACTGATGGGGATCCTAAAGAAAATTGGTGTGGATTGAAAAGAGAGAAGGCTGTTCAGTAATCTTTACATGAAATAATGAGTCAAAGTCAGGATAGAGGAAGAAATGTCAGAAAAAAGTGAAATAGGGAGAGGAGTAAGTCAAGGATGCCTTTTATCATCTACCCTGTTCAACATCTACTTGGAGGATTTGATGAAGAACTGTTTTCAGAACATGGAAGGAGTTATAGAAGGAGAAAGAAGAATAAAGTGCATAAGATTTTCAGACGATATGGAGTTGTCAGCAGAAGAGGAGATGATACTAAGATACTAAGGGCTATGCTACTGGAGTTAAATGACAGCTGTGATCAGTATGGAATGAAGATGAATGCAAAACAAGACGAAGACCATAATTATAGGAAGAAAAATAAAGAAGGTAAATGTAAGAATACTAAATGGGGCAGTAGAGCAAGTGGACAGCTTCAAATACTTGGGGTGTACTATAAGCAGTAACATTAGCTACTGCCAGGAAGTCAAAAGGAGGATAGCAAAGGCAAAG
Source organism: Periplaneta americana (assembly GCF_040183065.1). Lineage (NCBI taxonomy): Eukaryota > Metazoa > Arthropoda > Insecta > Blattodea > Blattidae > Periplaneta > Periplaneta americana. The sequence continues at coordinate 183,548,320 of NC_091117.1, read as the reverse complement.
GAAGCTTTTAATAGAAAAAGGAGTATCTTCTGCGGACCTCTGGAAAAAGAACTACGGAAGAGACTACTGAAGTGCTTTGTGTGGCATTGTATGGGGCAGAAACATGGACATTACGACGAAATGAAGAGAAGCGACTAGAAGCATTTGAAATGTGAATATGGAGAAGAATGAAACGTATGGAATGGGCAGACAGAATAAGAAATGAAGCTGTGTTGGAAAGAGTTGGTGAAGAAGAATGGTGCTGAAGCTGATCAAGAAGAGGAAAATGAATTGGCTGGGTTAGTGGCTGAGAAGAAACTGCCTACTGAAGGATGCAAGAGTGGAAGGAATGGTGACCGGAAGAAGGGATCTGGGCAGAAGAAGATATCAGATGACAGACGATACTAAGATATATGGCTCATATGCGGAGACAAAGAGGAAGGCAGAAAATAGGTAGGATTGGAGGATTGTGGGTTTGCAGTGAAAGACTTGCCCTTCTGCAGAACACTATGAATGAATGAATTTGAACTCTGTTGACAGATTAACGCATTTTTAGGTTGAAAACATAATGCAACCATTTTGTATTAAAGAACAGCAAAATATCCTAATTATTGGCCGTACGCTGATTTGTTCCACAAGCTGAGCATATGTTTAAAAATGATAGTTCTGCGGTTAGCAGAGAGATGTCTTGTTTGAATAGAAAACTTTATTAAAAAAGACAGTTCATCTATTTCTCACCTCTGGTCTTGACTATTAATAGTGTATACTTTCAGCCACGAACTACAATAATTTTTCCAATTAGTCCCAACAAGTTATATATTGTAGAAATACAAATCTACTTTTTTTTTTCAACAGCAGTTTCGACTCGTCAACATCCATGATAAAATTCTTCCTAATTGGTACTTAAGGAGATCTGTTTCATATTGCAAATAAAACCTGACGTGCAATCGTAGCCAAAGAAACAAGCAATACATAACATGAGTGTAAGATCTTATTTTCCACATGAAACAGAACGTTCCTTAATTACCAGACGTCTCTTACAAAAGTTCAATCGAAACTGCTGTTCCTGAAAGAAGTGACACTCATGCACAAGATCTAATGAAGACAGTGAATCGCTTCCAGATGTTCCGAGGGGGTGTTCTACTATACAGCAGCAAAGGGGCGTTGAAGAATGTACCTGAATGGTATCTCTTCTCGTTGTGGGTGACACGGCGCTGAGTGCGGCGGGGGCGGGGCTGCTGGCGCCCCCCGGGGGCAGGAGCTGCAGAACAACAGGGGCAATAACTCAACAATCTAATCTTGTAATACAGAATGAGGACGGCAACTGCTTATCTATCCGTCCAGTATAACAAAACCACACAAACAGCGACAACTCAGCGAACAGACATAAATCTGATTACACGAAAGATCTCGGTGAAAAACTAAGCAACATATATAATAAACTCTTTTGTCTCGCAGCCCACCTTGTCATGCTACCGGCTAAAACTCAATAACACTAGAACTTAATAGTATTGTACCCTAATAGAGTAATAATGGAGACTTTAAATGTATTTAATTTTGTGCAAGGAAAAACGATTGAGATGTGCAATTGTTACAGAAGTCGTGTCAACAGCCATGCCCGCCAATCACCAATTATTTGCAGCATCCATTCCTCCCTCACTTATATGACAAGCGTCAATATTACTGCAATTGTATAAATTTGAACTCATGACATTTTGATTGATACACTAGTCAAATGTACATTCTAAGGCGTGGATTTATACAATATATTTACAAAGCTTTCAATACGCGTAAAAGTAGAACTGTATACATTGAAACCTCTCATTTACGGACGTCGAAAGGACGTAAAAATATGTCCGCATCTGGGAGGTGTCGTTTATTGGGAGGGAGGCTCCCCAATCTAACAGTAAATTTATAATATGCATTATGTATCCCTTTACGCTTTAAATGAAATGTATTACTGTAGTTTAATTCTAAATATAGTCTACTGTACTACAGTAAATTCTTTGCAATTTTGAACTACAGTAGATAAGGCCGAAAAAGGAAAATACAGTACTGTGTCATGCAATTTTATTCTAGATCTACAGTTATGCAGTACTGTAATTTAAAGTTTTCAACTTTCTCTTTACGTTCAGGTGTCATGTCTCTCAAAACAGAATAACGATTGAAATGAAGAGAATAATCATACTAACCCTATCATATGTCGAATACAATTTCACGATCACGGAAACCTTGGACCCATCAGACAGGTTAAATTTTATAATTTTGTTTATCCATCCAATTCCAGCTAACAAGGGGTAGCCGGCTGAGCTAGCGGTAGCCTACGAGACCCTTATTGTCTTCTTTCATGTTAAGGAATTTCTGTACAGTTCTCAAAACTCAATTTTCCATTTTTGTAACACATTAGGTCTTGAAATCCAAGTTCTGTCCGCGGTTAGGAGGTAAAACAAGCTTTAGGACTGTGAAACAGCTGTCCGTGTCTGAGAGTGTCCGTAAACGAGAGTTAAATTTATCATTATTTCTATATTATTTCAGTTGGGACATAAAAATCTGTCCGTATATGAGGAGTGTCCGTATCTTGGGGTGTCCGTAAGGAGAGGTTTCACTGTATAGATAAACAAAAAATTATTATTACAAACACAGTTTATTTTATATTTCGGATATCTTGCTTGTAATTATTTCATGAATTGAACTTCAATAGATTATTTTGTGAACATATTGATGTTTTACATCAAATTTCCATCCATTATTACAATAGCCACATGTGCTGAATCCAATTATTCAATTTAAATTCCTGGGGCAACGGAAGAGGAACGTATACAAAAAAGAAAGAGCTCAATTCATAATTCTAATATTTTTTAAATCTCGCAGAAGTATATAAATCATGATTAATTAAAGAATAACCTACTAGAGATGGGCAAAAAAAACAGCTGGAACAGTTTATTTGAAACTGTTTCACAATTGAAACTGTTTCGTATCGAAACAGTTTCGTGATATAAACTGTTCCAACTGTTCCAAAGAGAGTTACACTGCTCCAGTGATCACTTCAACGTTCCACAAGGTTCTAAACAGTTTTCCTCCTCTTTGCTATCTGCAAAGACTACGTGTAGCGCTATCATCGACCTCCAATCGAAAGAAGATATATTATCCATGTTCCACATGGCCTTCGTGCAACAGTAGCCTATGTAGGATCGCGCAATTTAATTGTACTAATAAATCTCCTATTATTAGCCGCCCATTGATGTATGTTCATGCTGCCCTAATAGTGTTAATTATTAATAGGCCTACACCGCGAAAAATATCATCGGCTAAAGGGTTATATGCGTTATTTTTATTAAAATCGATTTATTTTGAATTGTAGTTATTTACTGTACCCTTAACAGTAACCTACAAAAAATGACGTTCGTTGTCATAATACACTGAACAGCTGATTTAAAGACGATTCAAGGGCTTTGAAATGTGTTCTAGAAGCAGATGAGAGGCTGAAACAGTTGGAACACTTGGAACAGTTGGCACTGATGTAAACACATCCATATGAAACTGTTTCTTTGAAACTGTTATTTTGGAACAGTTTCGTTCATGAAACAGTTACAGCTGAAACTGTTTCTTAAAAAGAACAGTTCATCCCATCTCTATAACCTACCCACTATTTCTTCTTTAACGTTCCAAACTTCAAAATTCTCTAAAATACTTAAACGGAACGGCAAACGTCTACGCCAATAACCTTGAAAATCACACAAGTATTCCTATTTGAGACTTGTTGCAAGAAAGCAAGAATCCCAATAATTCTGACGCTTTTTTTCCCACAATTCCTCCTCTACAAATAATCATAGTCGCACTGTTGTCAATGTCATATCCAGACCTCGCATAACTGCTAACCTTGTAGTTTCTAAGAATTAATTCCTCCACCATCCTTACCAACAATTTCACTGGATCTTTAACGCCAAGGCAGATTTTCAGTTTGTGCAAGCGAATACGTTACATTAACTTTTTTTGTAATACTAATTGGCAGAAAGTCGCATACAGATCTGTTAATTTGTAGTGGAACATCGATCATTTCATTGTTCATAAGCGGGAAGCAATAAATCTTTTAGGGTGACGCATGGAACAAATTACAAGCGCTATTGGAATTACGAGCACAGCTCTAATGTCACAAAACTAATAAATCATTTAAAAGGTGCGGCTGATCGAGTTTTGTTTGTATATACAGCCATGTTGTAATGAACACTTCATTAAGGTCTGCACAACTGACAACACGCAATTTTAAAATGAGTCTGTCAGGAGAATCAAAGGATTAAAAATGCCGAAAAAACGCTGTTCTTTGTTCAACACAACTACGGAGTGTAAGTACAACGTTTGAAAAAAAAAAAACTGAAAAATTATAGGCCTACCATCCATCTACGTCTTTAATTATGTTATTAATAAGCATTAAATTTTAAAAAGTAAACATGTCTATTGCAATACTGTTTCTGTAATTAGGAAGACAAAGATATAGCAATAGTCACCTATTCAACTTCAGTTTCTAACTAAAGACAAAAAAGCTTTCTGTTCAAAGACCACATAACAAATTAAATCTCGCGACGTAGCGTCGTGGTCTATAAAGGAACCACAAGCCTACATAAGCATCGGAAACCCATATTATCCCGAAGACTTCACCTCAACGAATTTTTGGTATTGCAGATGGTAGATGAAACGACTCGGCAGGGGATCAAACTAGGGCCGTTAGATAGAAGACCAGCGCGCTAGGACTTGAGTTACAGACGCGACTGACCAATGGTTTATTAACCACGTTAGCTTTTGGATGAGACTTCCACTTTACTGTAAGACTAGACTATGCATTATTTGGGCAACTCTTACTCTAGTAATCAACGAGGTCTATTGTAGCCTACAGAATTCAAAGCATGAAACCGGATTGGCAAGTCTTTTATATCATGACTTATTATTCCCGGAGGGATTAGACATTTCGGTGATGTGATAGGCATTAGTTTAAACGTCCTACTTCTTCAGGATATTGGAAATCCAGTTGTCCGGGCTGAAGACAGACCGTGCGAATAATGCTACACGTATCACGAAACAAAGTCACTTCGCAACATTTTATTCGTTGACTGAGCAAAGAGAGCACACGTAGGAATCTTTCCACTATAATCAACATCAAATGACTTACTAAACCAATAAATTCTTAGACTTGTGCAATTAAATATATTTCCATCAATTACAGATGTACAACACAACTAGTTATATATTGAAGTATTATCTTATGTGTATTATCTCATCGTTCATTCCGTTAATAACGCTCAGAATGTTTCAAAATTTTCATTCCGGTTGTATTATCAATTCTTAAAGACAAAATACAAATCCTAAGTTATATACCCCGTAATGGAGTCATGGCTAAGGTTTGATTAAAAGTAAATGGATAAATTAAAGATAGAATTTCTTAATGTTTACGGGGACATTCCATAATGTGGCACAAGAAAAATGAATGTGAAATGATTTGGCATGCTTCGGTTTTCTTTTTTGTAGACGAATTAACGGATAACGTAAGTCATGAACATCATTCTGTAAAAAAGTTGTCCTCGCCATGCGGCCGTGTACAGTATTGCACTTCTTCCAAAATCCTTTATTTTGTCAAAGATAGTTAACTGAATTATTAATAACAAATTAATGTTCAAAATGTGAATATTGTTACTTGATCATTCTAACTGCTTATCAAACTAACATTGCTTGTTCTCCATATTTCTGTATGTTTTATGTTGAGCATTATATAAAACGTCCGTTGTTTCTTCTTCGTATTTCAATATTCCTTATAATGAGCATTATATAAAAATTCCTCTGTTTCCTCTATGAGAATTTCTATAAACCTTTCCTTGCTGCTTCTCGCATTCCTTCATGTTTTATATTGAACATTATAAAAAAAAAATCCGTTGTTTCTTCTCTGTATTTCTGTATTCTTTATGTTGATCATTAGACCTAGGTCTATATAAAAATTCCGTTGTTATTTATCGTATTTCTTTATTATTTATGTCGAGTATTACATAAAAAATATACAACTTCCGTTATTTTTTCTCAATATTCCTGTATGCTTTATTGAGCATTACGCTATGCAAAAATTCTGCTCTTTCATCTCCGTATTTCTATATGCTTTATTTTGAGCACTATATAAAAATCCATTGTTACTTCTCCGTATTTCAGTATGCTTTATGTTGAGCATTATATAAAAATTCCGTTTTTATTTCTCCGTATTTCTGTATGCTTTTATGTTGAGCTTTGTGTTGAACATTGTACAAAAATTCCGTTTTTATTTCTCAGTATTTCTGTATGCTTTTATGTTGAGCATTATATAAAAATTCCGTTGTTACTTCTCCGTATTTCAGTATGCTTTATGTTGAGCATTATACAAAAATTCCGTTTTTATTTCTCCGTATTTCTGTATGCTTTTATGTTGAGCTTTGCGTTGAACATTGTACAAAAATTCCGTTTTTATTTCTCAGTATTTCTGTATGCTTTTATGTTGAGCATTATATAAAAATTCCGTTTTTATTTCTCCGTATTTCTGTATGCTTTTATGTTGAGCTTTGTGTTGAACATTATACAAAAATTCCCTTTTTATTTCTCAGTATTTCTGTATGCTTTTATGTTGAGCATTATATAAAAATTCCGTTGTTATTTCTCCGTATTTCTGTGTGGTTTGTGTTGAACACTATGTATATAAAAATTCCGTTGTTACTTCTCCGTATTTCTGTGTGGTTTGTGTTGAACACTATGTATATAAAAATTCCATTGTTACTTCTCCGTATTTCTGTGTGGTTTGTGTTGAGCGCTATATAAAAATTCCGTTGTTACTTCTCCGTATTTCAGTATGCTTTATGTTGAGCATTATACAAAAATTCCGTTTTTATTTCTCCGTATTTCTGTATGCTTTTATGTTGAGCTTTGTGTTGAACATAATAAAAAAATTCCGTTTTCATTTCTCTGTATTTCTGTATGCTTTTATGTTGAGCGTTATATAAAAATTCCGTTGTTACTTCTCCGTATTTCTGTGTGGTTTGTGTTGAGCACCATATAAAAATTCCGTTGTTACTTCTCCGTATTTCTGTGTGGTTTGTGTTGAACACTATGTATATGAAAATTCCGTTGTTACTTCTCCGTATTTCAGTATGCTTTATGTTGAGCATTATACAAAAATTCCGTTTTTATTTCTCCGTATTTCTGTATATTTTTATGTTGAGCTTTGTGTTGAACATAATAGAAAAATTCCGTTTTTATTTCTCAGTATTTCTGTATGCTTTTATGTTGAGCGTTATATAAAAATTCCGTTATTACTTCTCTGTATTTCTGTGTGGTTTATGTTGAGCACCATATAAAAATTCCGTTGTTACTTCTCTGTATTTCTGTGTGGTTTGTGTTGAGCACCATATAAAAATTCCGTTGTTACTTCTCTGTATTTCTGTGTGGTTTGTGTTGAGCGCTATATAAAAATTCCGTTGTTACTTCTCCGTATTTCAGTATGCTTTATGTTGAGCATTATACAAAAATTCCGTTTTTATTCCTCCGTATTTCTGTATGTTTTTATGTTGAGCTTTGTGTTGAACATAATAAAAAAATTTCGTTTTTATTTCTCAGTATTTCTGTATGCTTTTATGTTGAGCGTTATATAAAAATTCCGTTGTTACTTCTCCGTATTTCTGTGTGGTTTGTGTTGAGCACCATATAAAAATTCCGTTGTTACTTCTCTGTATTTCTGTGTGGTTTGTGTTGAGCACCATATAAAAATTCCGTTGTTACTTCTCCGTATTTCTGTGTGGTTTGTGTTGAGCACCATATAAAAATTCCGTTGTTAATTCTCCGTATTTCTGTGTGGTTTGTGTTGAGCACCATATAATAATTCCGTTGTTACTTCTCTGTATTTCTGTGTGGTTTGTGTTGAGCACCATATAAAAATTCCGTTGTTACTTCTCTGTATTTCTGTGTGGTTTGTGTTGAGCGCTATAATTATAAAAATAACGTTGTTACTTCTCCGTATTTCAATATGCTTTATGTTGAGCATTGTATAAAAATTCCGTACTTTCTTCCCCATATTTCTGTGTTCTTTATGTTGTACATTATACTATAAAACTTCAGTTGTTTTTTTCCGTATTTCTATATCCTTTATGTTGAACATTATATAAAAATTCGTTCTGGCGAACAAAATTGGCTATAATTTCTTCTTCAATACAATACAAATTTGTTTTACCTGACTTATTGAAGAAAACACACAATTTCTCCAAATCTGACGTGCACAATAAACTTATTAGTCTGAGACAATATCGCTTCACATACAGAAATTGTAAGAAGAAAAGAACATTGCTACCGTATTTTTCTCCGCCTAGAATTATCTTTGCTACCGTATTTTTCTCCGCCTAGAATTATCTTGCAAAACTTAACATTTTAGTGACACACTGAATATGTACAGATTCAGGCGTGAGTTACGTTTAGATTACCTCAGTTCAGGTAAGTGCTAGTCTAGGGGAAAGCAGTCTCATAAGAAGTAATGGACTCATTCATGATCACGTAACTCTCAACCTACAAATTTTCCGTTCCGTTTCAGGTTCATTAAGTTTTACTTTCAGATGGAGGAAAGCGACCGTAAGAAGTCCTATTACCCCGCTGTTTGCAAGGTCCTACCTCTCGAGTCAGCACTACGGGTTGGTGTGAACAGAGACGTCACTCCATGTAGTGATAAATTATAAGCATTTCTTACGCTCTGCATTATTATCACCTGATTTAATAAATCATAAGTCAGAAGGATCTTTAGATCGTGTGGGCAGAGACGCTAATTTATGTTGTACTTCAAATTAGAGATCATATGATGTGATCTTATTCTCGATAAAGAAATAAGAAACAAACTAAAGGTAAATAATCTCAAGAAATTATTGTACACCACCCAAAATAAATGGTAACAACACAATTACAATATGAATCAAATATATTATTATTAATATTATTATTATTACTAGAAAGGATTGTGTTAGAGATCCTGGTGTTTTACTTGATTCTAAACTATACTTCCATGATCATGTGCAATATTTATTCCCATTCATTAAGAATGCTGGTCTAATTAGATCCTTAACTTATTCTTTCTCTACTCCTATGTGTCTATTAATTAACTGACTCGGCTTAAATTGGAGAACAGTCAAGACACATTTCCTTATGTCCTTACAGATTTTTACCTAATTCCGACAATAAATATGAGATTAACTGCAAATATTTTAATTGCTGTAGTTTATTTATCAGACGTCAAGATCTTGATTATTTATTTTTTGTAAAGTCATTAAGGGTGATATTGACTTGAATCATTCATAAGCAATATCAGTCTTCGTATTCTTGCTAAGGGTTTAAGATTTCATAATTTTTTTTTATAATAGAAATTCTAAATCTATCTCTCCGGACTGCAGATGTATAAAATATGCTAATTTGCACGGATTGAACTTGGATCCATTTAACGTGTAGTATATACTTTTTGGAGTTTTATGTCAGTTGTTATTAATTTATGTCTTTTGTTTAGATATGTAACATAATAATATTTTCGTCATATTTTATATGTTTGTAATACTATTTATACGATTCCATTCTTTCATTTTGCAATTATCATCTTATTTCATTGTCATTATTTTGATAATTATTCCAATGTACTTTTATTGTCATTTACATCATTGTTAATATTTGTGTTATATTCTCGTGCTGAACTGTAATTGGCCCCTGGCTGTTGTACAGCACATTAAATATTAGTAAATAAATAAATATTAGAAAATAAATAAAATTATTATTATTATTATTATTATTATTATTATTATTATTATTATTATTTTAGGTAACTAATTATTATGTCATTGAATAAAGACGTTAGTGGGGCTCATACAAGAGATGGTTACAATAAATTAAGGAGAAATATATAGTATTTGTAGACCTAATGCATAAAAATAATGGATAAAATCAGATTTCTGATAAACATGGCGGGTTATGCATTTTTAGTTTAAAAAAGAAATGACGATTCATCGAAGGTCGTCAGATGCATAGCTTTACTATCCTGCGTATCTTTACATAAAAGCTGTTGTTAACGAATAGCACGAGAAACAAGAAGAGAAATAGAGGGAGATAACAAGGATTACAAGCGGAATACAAGAAAAGAATGGGAGTAAAGGGGAATGAGATGAATACAAGAACAAGCGAACACAATGAGAACAACGGAAATGCAAGGAAAACATGGAGAATACAAGGGGAACAAGTATAAGACGAGGAGAATAAGGGAAATACAAGGAGAACAAGGGGAATGCATGTAAGGAGAAAAAAGGGGAGACAATGAGTACAGAGAGAATGCAAGAAGAACACGGGGTACGTGAGAATAAGGAGAATATAAAAAGAGAAGGAGACAAGAAGAACAAGGGGAACAGAAGAAAAAGAAGGGGAATAAAAGAAGAACAATAGCTATACACGGAGAAAAGTGTGGCAGTGAATTCTCAAGTTACCGCCCACCATACCTAGTGAGGAGAAAGATATACCTATACTTACTTACTTACTGGCTTTTAAGGAACCCGAAGGTTCATTGCCGCCCTCACATAAGCCCGCCATTGGTCCCTATCCTGAGAAAGATTAATTGAGTCTCTATCATCATATCCTATCTCCCTCAAATCCATTATAATATCATCTTCCCATCTACGTCTCGACCTCCCTAAAGCTCTTCTTCCCTCCGGCCTCCCAACTAACACTCTGTATGCATTTCTAGATTCAGCCATACGTGCTACATGCCCTGCCCATCTCAAACGTCAGGATTTAATGTTCCTAATTATATCAGGTGAAGAATACAATGCGTGCAGTTCTGTGTTGTGTAACTTTCTCCATTCTCCTGCAACTTCATCCCTCTTAGCCTTAAATATTTTCCTAAGCACCTTATTCTCTAACACCCTTAACCTATGTTCCTCTCCCAAAGTGAGAGTCAAGTTTCACAACCATAAAGAACAACCGGTAATATAACTGTTTTATAAATTCTAACTTTCAGATTTTTTGACAGCAGACCGGATGATAATAGCTTCTGAACCGAATAATAACAGGCATTTCCGATATTTATCCTGTGTTTAATTTCCTCCACAGTATCATTTATATTTGTTACTTTTGCTCCCAGGTATTTGAATTTTTCCACCTCTTCAAAGGATAAATTTCCAATTTTTATATTTCCATTTCGTACAATATTCCCGTCACGAGACATAATCTTATAAGTGTCTTTTCGGGATTTACTTCCAAACCTATCTATTTACTTGTTTCAAGTAAAATTTCCGTATTTTCCCTAATCGTTTGTGGATTTTCTCCTAACATATTCACGTCATCAGCATAGACAAGCAGCTGATGTAATCCGTTCAATTCCAAACCCTCTCTGTTATTCTGGACTTCCTAATGGCATAATCTAGAGCAAAGTTAAAAAGTAAAGGTGATAGTGCATCTCCTTGCTTTAGCCCACAGTGAATTGAAAACGCATCTGACAGAAACTGACCTATACGGACTCTACTGTACGTTTCACTGAGACACATTTTAATTAATCGAACTAGTTTCTAGGGAATACCAAATTCAAAAGAAAGATATGCCTATATGTAAAAAAATTCAACTTTTTAAATTAATAGAAAGAAATGAAAATATACATACACACACAAACAGAACTACTAACGGGAAATATCCAGATATTAGTAACCTGATCAATTACGGAACTCTCGCAAGGAGAAAATCTGAAAGGTGAAGACAAATAGTTTGAAAACCCTGTCGAAAGTTCATGACATCGGAATAGGACTTTATTGCCAGAACAATAATATTAATATTAGCGCACCAGTATTATCTAAGTGTATTCAAATTTGAAAAGGAACATCGTCGTAAGGGTTGGTGCGAGGCAATAACGGATATACATTTATATCGACCTACGGCCTTACTAATAAAAAACTCTATATACAAATGTTTAACTGTATTATACTTATACAATGAGTAGCTCGTTTATAAGTCGTGTGTAAATTCCTTACTAATAATCACTACATACGTCGTGTATAACAGTATAACTGCTGCACAGCTACGTCATAGTTTCGTCATTACTTCGTTACGAAAGGTAATAGAATATCTGAGGTTCTTTATTGCATCCGATAGAGTGCTCTACTGTGGAGTGTGAAATATCGATAGTACAACTAGCTCTAATCGATTACCACACTATATTTTGGTCAAAGAGTACAAGCTACAGCAATATTATTCTACTTATTCCTGTGCTCTTTTGTTTGTTCTTCTGTGGTTACAAGGCAACCGCCATCATAAAATGGCAGTCGATACGAACAGCTGTTAGAGGGGCGGCCATTTTTTCTCTATATAAAACGCTTAAACAAGGGGTTTCGTATATATATAACTACTGCAAAGCAATTCCCATTGTATAGTTACAGATTGTTTATACATCCATCGCTTATGCATGGTTTATTAGTAACGTTTTCTGCCTCAACGCTGCGTAAGTCTCGTATAAAAACTATACACGGTTTATTAGTAAAACCGTATGTCAATACTTGCCCACGACCGTACATGGAACTGCGCGTTTTGCGTAAGCACAGAAGTTTATCGGCAATTCTAAACCACATGTCTACTCATGCGAAATTAAGAGAAAATAACTGCGCTCGTAACGTCTCATTGTTTGGCGCCAGGGTAGCAATAAGCTTGAAATAGAGCAGAATCCGATGAAGGGCACCGCACTGCCGTGGGTTGTGTGCCACAGCCGTTGGCTTCGCAGTTCTGGAAAAGTCGCGGCACCTGACATCCAGCGAACTTGTCCTCAAGATATGTGTCGCGCCGGACGAGAACAGATCCTGCCTCACCGGATCCATGTGGCTGTTCGGCAATGCGTCAATCGGCTAATTCGAATTCCTCTTTGCTTTTAACGTTTCGTTAAACTTAGCAGCATTCATGGACGTCCAAATACAGGATTGTTTCCGATCTCTGATAACGAATTTGAATGACATTATGTGCGTCAGCAGTCATACGACAGCTGAACTGTGTCGCGAGGTGACAGACCAGTAGTGAGTGATCTCATAGTAAAGAATGCACGGCGACTCACAGCAGAAATTCCCAAGAAAATCGAGCCTTTTTGGGAGGGGTACATAATAACCCTTTCCAATGCCAAATACAGTTAAGTGAAAATAAAAGAAGCCTGTAATAAATGAGGTTTCGCTATTTCCAAGAAAGGCATCTTCTGTGTACTTAATAAGAATCACAATTCAGAATTAAATTGGATAATTTTGTCTTAGGTAATGTTTTTAGGTATTGCTAGAAGCATTGATTTTATTTTTTTTTCCCCCCTTTTTCTTTTTTAATCTACATTAAAATTCCAAGTTTCTTGTTTATGTTAGTTAATTAGTTAGGATACAATTAACTATGGTACTTAATCACTCATTTAAAGCTTGTGTGACTGCAACCTGTGTATATTTTTGTGTGGCTTTACTTTGTTTATAGTGTTTTTTCTGTCTCTTTATTTCTTGTGTAGCTTTATTTTGTATGTAGTGTATTTTTTCTGTTTATTTCTATTATTGTATTTGTATTCCTGGTGTTCTGGAAGAGAAGGCCTGATGGCCTTAACTACACCAGAATAAATAAATAAATAAGAATGGTAAAGCTCGAATGGAATTAATTTGTATCATCTCGTGGGGTGCGGCGACTTGTGATGCGGGGATTGACTTACTTGCTTTTTCCCCATCATAGGAGCCTGCCCATCCCATCCCATCCGAGCTTTTCCAGTCTTATTAGATACACACAAGATGCCTTTCTTGGAAATAACGAAACCACGTTTTTTGCAGGCTCCTATGATTTTCACGTAACTGTACTTGGCATCGGAAAGAGTTGTTATGTACCCCTCCCAAAAAGGCTCGATTTTCTTAGGCATTGCTACTGTGATACACCGTGCACTCTGATTATGAAATCACTCACTACTGGTCTGTCACCTCTCGCCGTAATTCAGCTGTCGGTGTGATTCATGACGCACGTGAAGTCATTCAAATTCGTTATCAGAGATCGGAAACAACCCTGTATTCTGCTCTTATCTAGGCATATTACATCATCTCGTGGGGTGCGGCGACTTGTGACGGGGGTGGATTTGCTTGCTTTTTCCACTCTGGAATTACTCCCATCAGAGCTTTGCCAGTCTTATTAGGTACACACAAGATGCCTCTCTTGGAAATAACGAAACCACGTTTTTTGCAGGCTCCTATGATTTTCACGTAACTGTACTTGGCATCGGAAAGAGTTGTTATGTACCCCTCCCAAAAAGACTCGAGTTTCTTGGGCATTGCTACTGTGATACACCGTGCACTCTGATTATGAAATCACTCACTACTGGTCTGTCACCTCTCGCCGCAATTCAGCTGTCGGTGTGATTCCTGACGCACGTGACGTCATTCAAATTCGTTATCAGAGATCGGAAACAACCCTGTATAGAGCATCGGATCTGTGTCCCCGTAAGATATGCGAACTGAACTCTAATTCCTTCTCAGCCTCGGTAATTCATTTCTCTCCATGCATTCCTATCTCTCTCCCTTTCTGTCCCCCACTACTCACAATTTTGGCCTTCTTGCGGGACAGTTTACAATATTTGCACTTGCAGCCCAGTGTTGTCAACTTAACATGAATATTGTAGCACGGAGTGGCGAAAGAAATATTATTAAGTACGTAATAGCATTTTCCGATGAAGAGAAACAAACAGGTCAATATCTGTTTCCTATAAATCAGGCAACGAAAAGAGCAACTGATATCACAGATGAGGCTAATTTTATTTCAATTGATTACGTATTAAAATTATTAGTTAACTAATACCAATAATACAACATTTTATGTAATTTATATAGACAGGTTAGAACTCCTAATAAAGAAAATCAGGACAGAGGGAGTCTGTGCAGGAGATGAAAAGCTAGAATCACCAGAGAAGAACAGACTAAGGCAACTTTTAATTATTGCAGATGTACTTTAAGAAAAAAGATACAAGAATTTTATGCCGTTCAGAAAGAAGTTTCAACATTGAATAAATTACTGAAAAGTAATAATCTCCAAGGTTGGAGAGAAAAACTACGGAAAGTGATTCGAGACATGGGATTTAGGTTTAAAAAATGTAGAAATACAAGATATATTTTGATTGAAAGAAATGATATTGTAGCATGGAGGACCAGTTATTTATGACACCGTTTGACGGAAGTTTGGCAACATCCCTATTCGGCAAGGTTCATGGCCTGCTGTTTAAAGTGGTGGGAGGAAAGCGGGTGGACTGGAGTGAGTACAGGCGTTAACTTTCCAAGAACGACGACAGCGCTGAAGGGACACAGATCCGATGGTCCGACAATACTCTGCTCTTATCTGTGCATATCCAACAATCATCCTGATGTTGACTGGATAAATGCATGAATGGATGTGTGGGTGGGTGGGTGGGTGGATGGTTTGATGGCTGGATGGGTGGGTGGTTGGGTGGCTGGGTGCGTGGGTGGATGCATGAATGAATTAATTAATTAATCAAAGCGCGTTTCTTGCGGAGAATTTGGGGCCGAGAGAAGGCTTCTCCGAATTGAATGTTGCTTCAAAACAATGTGAACAATTTAGTACTTTCAACTGGAGAGACTGGGTTCGATACCGGGGTATTTTACAGATTTGTAGTGGGGAAGCAATTAACTGCACATTTTTATCAACACATCGGTGTTCTATACAATTCTCTTTCATCGATCATTATCACCCTCGTCTCTGAATAACATCAGTAGACGAAAGGGAACTGCAGTGTGGCATTACATCACAGAAGTATTACTCCGGGATGCCGAGCGAGCAGTGTGGCAAAGTTTGTTTATAGCCATGCAGACAGACGGCCAGAGGAAGAAGAATGCAGTTCGCGACGGGAGAGTCTCACCCCGCGGCCGCGCTCGCATTCTTCCTCTTGGAGGAATGGTTTCTTTTGTTGGACCCTCGCAAGATCCCTTTGTATTATTTACTCCAAGTAATCGGAGGAATTTCTCTTGTCTTCCGCTACAAGGAGAGAAAAGGAAATGAACCACAACCACTATGGCGCCTCACACAAACTTCTTACCCACACGACTTAAAGGGCCATATGTCTTGTCCTTTATTGTGCCCTGGGCAAGAGAACAAAGGTTCGAAGTCGGGCTTGAATGTGGGCGACAGAAAACTTTTTAAATGTCAGTGCACAGATACGGGATTTATGTGCGAAGAAATAAGTTTACTCAATGAAAGGCCATTTTTACTGCAATTGGTAGGTAAACTATTAAAACTTCTTTTA
Source organism: Periplaneta americana (assembly GCF_040183065.1). Taxonomy (NCBI): domain Eukaryota; kingdom Metazoa; phylum Arthropoda; class Insecta; order Blattodea; family Blattidae; genus Periplaneta; species Periplaneta americana. Next base: position 183,532,035 of record NC_091117.1, on the reverse strand, counting down.
CGAACTTGGCGGTGGAACTCACGGCTATGGCTATTTGTTGCGAATTTCTGTATTCTAAGTCCAACTTGCGTAAGTCTTGAAATCGTAGACTGATACTGTTTGGAAGTAACATTGCTGTATTGGCATTTCGCTTTTACTTTCTCATGAGAGGAAGAAATGTGATGCTGCAAAGAATCAATTCAGAGATTTTCGCCGAAACAGCTAGATACCAGTAGGCCTACTACAGTCTTCCTCCGACGAGTTTAGCGCTGGGACCTGAGGTATTCTTGCCATCGGTGCGGGGGGGTTGCAGGTAGATTCTTTTGTTGCTACAGCCAAGCCGAGCCGAGCGGAGTGGGAAGTATTAATCGTCCAAAAATATGCAGTCTTCAGTTTGTAGTAGTGTGTGAATATTTCATATACATATTGTTTACCTAGGCCTATATGGTTTTATTAATATATTAAATATATTGTTGCAATTTTTACTCAAACATCTCCCTGATGTTAGCTAGGCGTATGTTAATATTATATGAATTACTCATATTAAATATTTCACCGTTACAAGTCATTTTAAGGAAACATGCTGTGGAAAATTTTTTGGTTTTATTCTATTGGAATTTTAGAATATGTGTGATTGGTATCGTGAAAAACAGATTCGTATAATGCCATGCGAAAATCATTTGTTGTGATATCTTAAAATACAAATCAAGTAGTTTTACTTCTCAAGTGAGTTCAGCAGTACAGTATATTTAAATTGATCACTTTCAAATTTAATTCAGTTCTACTAATAACTAAATTTTATAGTATGATTCTTCTTTTCATTTATATTATTGTAGTTTTATTATGATTTTTCTTTTTATTTATTTTACTGTATTTCTACTTCTGGTGGTATGATGGCCTTAACTTCACAAGAATAAATAAATAATAAATAAATAAATAAATATACATATATATATATATATAAATAAATAAAATTTCCTACAATACTTTCCTTCTCTGGACACGTAAGTATGAATGGTTGTATCTCTATCTCGCCAAAAACACGTTAGAAAACTAATAGGCATACTGCTCTCGTAAATTGGACGAATATTTTCAGTATGACTGTACTTCCTCCCAGACTGCCGCTGTCACTGTCCCCTCCCACTCCAGCACCGAAATTTACCCAGCATTTACTCATCTTGGGTTGAGGGAAAACCCCGGAAAAAACCTCAACCAGGTAACTTGCTCCGACCGGGAATCGAACCCGGGCCACCTGGTTTCGCGGCCAGACGCGCTGACCGTTACTCCACAGGTGTGGACTTTTTCTCGTATTAAATAGTAATAATACATATTGACTACCATAGTAGCCGTGGAGTATTCGATGAGGTGGGCGAGACCTCATACAAAATGAATATGTGATGTAATGATTGTTATGTTATGAAGTTTTGGTGGCACTATAAAATGTGGACATATTAGTAGACCTAGTATTCGCGAATGCTCAACAAAAGTTAATAATAATAATAATAATAATAATAATATTAATAATAATAATCTTTTGCGGTAGGCTATTCCAACTTCGACCGCAGACTTCATCCGATCAGCGAGCCACAGTTTGCAGTCCCTGCACTAGATGGCAGACTAACCCAAGACATCCAAATAATGACCCCCCGCGTGAAAGTTTCAGACCACGTACAAGAGGGGTTATTTATTGCCGGACGTACCGGAAGATCGAATGTTCGGAGAGGCATCATCCAACGACCTTCTGAATGCAAGACGGGAGACCCGATGGCGTGACGCGGCTCAGCTAATCAATTCAAGTGGCTGAGATTACCGCGATTAGTATTCCAAACACGGCGCTAACTTTCAGCCATCTTGAACGACACTTACTTGGTGAGAACGAGTCGAGTTTACGGGGCACATTTCGTGTGATCTGCACACAACTCATTACACAAAGGACGACATCGTCATTTTCTGACCCAGAGTGACGTCACTGTCATGAAGCACAAATGAACCTAAAAATAGCGCTTAAGATTACGCTTGATTACAGAAAATATTATTGGTACATATAGTTTAGACATCCTATACAGCAGAACCCCGATTATCCGTCACCCTATTAACCGATTGGCGGATTATCCGACAGTGTATATCTTACTCTTTTTTTTTCTTCAGAAATAAATAACTTATATGAAGTATTGTTTTGTACATCATATTATATGTTGAATTCTTTGTAAGTTCATACATTATGTATGCATACTTTTTGCTGGTTGAGTGGAAGACAAGGCCTTACGGCCTTAACTCTGCCAGCTAAAATAAATCATTATTATTAGTAGGTTCTACGTACGTTTATTGCTAGAGAGTGTTATTATAAGTCTTTATCGTTACACAGCATTGTCTACTGTTCGAATTGCCGTTATATTAAATGCCTTCCAAAGGTGTTAACAGAAAACGTGTTGTGCTAAGAAGTATAGAACAAAAATGGAAATAATTGAATGGTTTGAGAAAGAGAAACTGTGGCTCATTTCGCATCAGAATACGAGATTGGAGTTACAACTGCGCGTTTTAATAATAATAAAAAAATAAGGATAAAGTGTAAAAAAGTATGTAAATCTACAACATGAGATCTTCTTTATTCCTATCTTTCCTGAGACATTCATTACATGAGATTTCCGTGCCCCTTAATAAAAACCCGTCGTTTACAACCAGACTTAAATTAGTGAAGTTTTGATCCACTACCTAGAGAGTTAAATACAAGACCATGGAGGAAATTACAAAATCTTTCATGGTACGGATTATCCGATTTTTTCGATTAACTCTTCACTCCATCCCCTTCATTACCACGGATAATAGAGGTTCTACTGTATATATAATTACATAGTTCAAATTAAAGTCCGTCGAGGCTTACTATTTGCAACAGGAGTTCGCTTAAGGAGTATTGCCAACTATGGTTATAGACTTTCTATTGGTAGGTGTGGTGGCATAACTGTCATTGATCTTATGAATAAATAAAAAAAAAAGCGAATGGGGCAAGTTGGAAGCATCCAAAAGTGAGGGGGGGGGGAAAAGCGAATGGGGCAAGTTGGAAGCGTCCAAAAGTGAAAAATAAGCGAATGGGGCAAATTGGAAGGTCCGAATGTAAAAAAAAAAAAAAAAAAAAATGTATCAAGTTGGAAGCGTCCAAAAGTGGAGAAAAAAAGTGTTGTAATTCTTTTCTTTTTTGATTGCAGAAGAGAGTACATCTGCCAAAATCTATCGCAGAATGGTTGCAGTATACAGGGCGATTCACGAGGAAAGGTCAAATATTTAGGATGTGAATTCTGAAGTAATTCCGAGTCAAAAAGTTCATATGAATATAGGTCCGTTTTCGAACGGTTATGGAGATATGGCTCTTTGATTTCACAAAAACTTCTGAGATTCCATTGTACTAACTCTCATTTAGAGACAGATAACAGACAAATTTAATGTTAATATTCACATATGGATACATACCTAATATTTTAGTTGGTTATTTAACGACGCTGTATCAATTACTAGGTTATTTAGCGTCGATGAGATTGGTGATAGCGAGATGATATTTGGCGAGATGAGGCCGAGGATTCGCTATAGATTACCTTGTATTCACATTACGGTTGGGGAAAACCTCGGAAAAAACCCAACCAGGTAATCAGCCCAAGCGGGGATCGAACCCGCGTCCGGACGCAACTTCAGATCGGCAGGCAAGCGCCTTAACCGACTGAGCCACGCCGGTGGCACACATACCTAATATTCTAGACGTCGGGGTCGATGTTTTCGTACATTTTCAAAGGTACCTCCTTGTGCTTCAACGCACTGTTGCGCTCGGGCGCGAATAGCGCTCATCACTCGGGAGAGTAGCACGTAGCTGTTCTTTATGCCGCATCCAAAATACGGTCGATTAGCGCCTCTCTCGTTTCCTCCTTCCTTTGCTATACCAAGTCTTTCATCCAACCTCATAGACAGTAAATACTCTTCGATATGGTACCCTTCTGTTCGGAAAGCGTCGTTCATATTCAGCGACGGCACACAAGGAACTTCCGTCGCACAAACCATAAACATACAAAATATCGGCGTATTCTGTGGTCGAAAATTTATAAGACGTCTTGAAAAACACAACACTTCCGATAACTGTACCTGTATAACTACTGTACTGTAGGCAGCTGACTGAAATACTGTGAATTGATAAGTGATAGTGTAGGCTATTTGTGGTATCTGCGCGATCTGTGCCATTACATCAGACAAGGCGATTGGACATTTGTAATGACCCACCACCCGGTTTGTTTCTCTTATCTACATCGCTCATAATGCAGATTCCAATGTTACGTCATTCATTGCGATCTTGACCTTGTCTCACGTCCGCAGCATATGGTAACGTCTGATTCACATTGGGGCGAGACGTTTTACCAAAAAAATGCATCTAGCTCCGCCATCGTTCGAAAACGAACTTATGTTCATATGAACTTTTTCACTCAAAATGACCTAAAATATCGTGTCCTAAATTTTTTTTACCTGGTATAGAGAGACATGCCTACACAAATCTGTTCTGAAGAATTGGTGTGCGCGGTTTCGTTCCGCCGAACATGTCCGCAAACGCTCATGTTATCACACCAAAATTCAGTTCAACATGTTGCTACCCCTGTCCGAGAAAATAGGAGAATAACAATAAGCGAATTTAGTTTATTACTGAATATCACCCAGGTAATTATCCTTAAAATTCTCCATGAACATCTGTAGTATCACGAAGTTTGCGCGCAGTGAATACCACACTCTTTATCTGCTGAGCAGAAAGCCGAAGGCGTGAGAATATGTCAACAGGACCTCAGACGATATCAGGAGGAAGGCGATCGTTCTTGCATGACATTGTGACATGTGACGAGTCTGGTGCCATCATTTTGAGCAACACTCCTGTCGATCTAGCATGGAACGGAAACACATCAGATTTCCCCGCCCTAAAAAGCTGAAGTTGCAAGTCTTCAAATGGCGGACTCCGGTTCGGATCCGGATCCCGAAGTCTTTTTCCCCGGACCTCCAAGGTTTATAAAAAATAAAAAGAGAAGAACTACAATAATTACAGCAAAACATTTCAGAGAATAATGTACGGCTTATACGCCCCCTAATCCTAAAACAATATTTGCTCCACAGATGCATAAACATCATTGTCACGTTGTGAATTACTTTAGTGAACGTCTTGGCTCTCAGTTGAAAGTGATTCACATCCTAGCCTCCGCAAGTATTCAAAATATGTGCCGATAATGTTTGGTTTGTCGACATGTGTGTGCGAAATTCTGTTTCCAAATATGAATTTTGTGAAGAACAATTTCGGGTCCAGAATAACTCGTAAACACTTGCGATGCTGTTTAACCATTGCTGAAACTTCGTACACTTCGAACTCAAAAATTATGCATTAATCTAACTAGCATGTTAAAATATAACTGAATCTGTTTACTTTTATAATTTGTATTTTATCATAAATGAAGAACAGTCCACTTGCAGCAAGACGAAGATATAAGAAATATTTTGATGTCTACATTTTATCTGCATTGGATTTTCTGTTACTTGAATGCCGTCTAGGTTAGTCACACTTAAATCACACATATAAGTTATGAAGCGTAAAGAATGATAAAGCACATCCTCCCATCTCAGAAGTAAATTTCCGTAAACCAAGAGAGAGTTAGTGTAGTAAACAATACACGTTTGAACGCTCGGTGTTATCGCAAGTCAGTGAGCAAACAGACTGGATTAGTTTCGGGTTACAATCAGTGAAGTGTGTTCTACCCAAAGTCAGGTCTAGATGGTAACGAGAATGGATATTTTTGACTGTGGCGTGGGAGGTTCCGTAACATACAGATTTCTGATCCCATTAGCATTAATATAATATATACATATATGTGTGTAGGCCTATACTCCACATACAGACGCTGTTCGTAACTGTAGGCCTATACTTTAAATATATACATAATATTCTACATTTGAAAAGTAACAAAAATTATCATATGATCTAACAGCCTGTACTTACGGCTTTGTTAACAAAAATAAGACAGAGAGAATGTATCAATGAAAGATGTCGTTCACACTCACGTAAATATACAGAGTGTTTCCGAGATGGTATTACAAACTTTCGGGATGATGGCGAAGGACATATGTATCAATTTGAGATAAGGAACCATGGTCCGGAAATGACCGAGTCATAAGTTACAAGCAAAAATAGTTCTGTGGAAATGAAATAATTTTATTCCTCTGTACACCTTATTTATGTGTATTTATCTGTACATCTTACACATCCCGTATTCATCTGATGTTGTTTACGTTGTCTACTCACAGTATTCCATTCAGTGCACTGTCTGAGGGATGGGGACAGGAAACTACACTAAAGCAATGCAGATAGCGTAATGTGTAACGGACATGGTCGGTCCTGATATGCACGTCTGTAGACAGCAGTGTATGTGTACAAGTTGCAGTGTCCAGTCGAACAGTCCTAGTGAAATGGAGGAGTATATGACAGCGGAATAAGCAAACCTGATTTTCGAATACGGATGAGCCAATGGGAACAGTAGACAACCTCACAGATTGTATCGGGTTAAGTACCTACGTAGGACACATCTGGCCCATACCATTTTTCCATGACTGTTCCAAAAGTTAAGGGAAGGAGGGCACGTGGTGCCAAATTACAATTCCATTTCCACACAACTATTGTTGCTTATAACTTTCGACTCAGTCATTTCCGGCCCATGGTTCCTTATCTCAAATTGATACGTGACCTTCGCCATCATCCCTGAAAGTTTGTAACACCACCTCGGAAACACCCTGTATAGCAGGGCTGGGCATCGGGAGCATATCCAGACTCTAAACGGGGACGTTTAATATTCATCCGTCACTAAATCAACGCTGTGCGGTGTTCGGCGGGGAAGAAAGGGAATGAAGAGAAATCATAAGAATAGAATCCGCTCTTGCTGCCCAGCCCTGATATATAGGTACTGTCACTTTTTTTCAATTCCACCTTCACAGTAGATGTTCAAACTGTCCACCACTATAACCATAGCATAAGAGTGCCCGTCTGTGTCATCATTTCCTTGGGTTTTGGAGGTAGTGAGGAGATTTCTGAATCCTAGCATATGCTCCCAGAACTGACTGCCACAAGTGGTCATGGATGCAATATGTATGTCTGTATACACCATTATGTAATACAGAATGGGTACATTTCTCCCATTCAATCTTAATGGAAACGTCAAGTCCAAATGTTCTCTCACTGCGTGGTTGTAGTGTGCCGGAGGACCATACAGAAGCAACCACATACGGCATTTGGTTTCTAGAGGTAGGGGTGCGTTATCCAGCACTATTGGTAAATCACTTTGAAGAAACCGCAGGAATGAGGAGCCGGCAGTTCGAAGGGAGACCAAACAGGATATTTCCAATGATTGCAAGGAATTCATGACACAGACGGTCACGCCTGTTCTGCGATTGTCATGGTGGGTGGCTTGAACACCTACTATGAAAGTAGCGTGGAAACAAATAGTGACAAATATTTACATGGGTATGAAAGACATCTTTCACTGAATATATTCTCTCTCATGTCTTTGTAACAAAACCGTACAGACTATTAACTCTTAGGCCTATGTCATTTTTGTTAGTTTTTAAATGTAGAATAGGACACGATGCACTTGTTTAAGAAACGTGAATATGTATGTATGTAGGTTATTTTACGACGCTTTATCAACATCTTAGGTTATTTAGCGTCTGAATGGGATGGTGATAATGCCGGTGAAATGAGTCCGGGGTCCAGCACCGAAAGTTACCCAGCATTTGCTTATATTGGGTTGAGGGAAAACCCCGGAAAAAACCTCAACCAGGTAACTTGCCCCGACCAGGAATCGAACCCGGGCCACCTGGGAATGTATGTATGTATGTATGTATGCATGTTCTCAAATACCCGTACCCAAAAACTAGTTGCAAATCTTTCTCTTCTTGCAACAGATACGTGCAGTCTTAGAAAAACGTTTTGTCGCACAGTTACTTTATAAGTTTCAGGAAGGAAACAATGCGCATGATCAGACAAACAACGAAACTAAACTAATTTTATTACTTAAAATAGTCCTTCTCTTGTGAACCAGGTCACTCGTCCTCTGATTATGCGCACTGCCTCCTTTCTGGGACTGCGCGAAAAAAAAAAAAAAAAAAAAAAAACTTTTCTCTAAGGCTGTACGTAATCACAACAGAAGCTCGAATGGGCAAGCGCTTACCGTCATTACAAAGCACGTTTGTGATATTACGACGAACTAATCACTACATATTATCTGCAATAAAAGGCAATATCAATATCAACAATGGACGACAATCATGCCAGGGGTACCAATATAAATTCTCCCAGAACCACAAAGGTCATAATATTCAATTTCAAGTTTATACTATCTCCCAAAGAGATATAACTCATTACAATTGTAAATGTTTATATGGATCGCTCTGTATATCTACCTCTATAAAAATGTATCGTTAAAGAAGATTTTGGAACTTTAGAATATAATACATGAACACATAAAAATAAAACGAGAAACAAAACTTTTATACGTAGAAATATAATAATAATAATAACAATAATAATAATAATAATAATAATAATAATAATAATAATAATAATAATAATACCTTGTTAAACGGAACAGGCCACAACCGCTAATCTGTGTAGTTTCATAATAATGATAATAACACGTCGGAATTAATTTTATGTAGTGTTACGTTTCATGTTATAATGCAAGCCACAAATACTAGAGTTGTTCAGTTTAGAAAAGTCTTTAAAAAGTTCATCCGAGAACAAATTGTCATGTATCTAATACAAATAAATAAATAAATAAATAAATAAATAAATAAATAAATAAATAAATAAATAAATAAGAAAATAAACAATGTAAACAAATACATACATTGCACCGCTTGTGAACGAATGTACACTACAACCCATATTCAAATCACGTTCATCATATTTCGCAAATACAAACAAAAAATGTAACGATAAATACGAGTATACGTACGTATTCATTTTTGTTAATATGAATTGTAAAACTTAATGCAAAGAAAGATAAGTGGAAGCTACCCATGTGAAAAGCAGGCAAGCGAGGAGTCTTGTGCACGTGGGCAACTGATGCCAAACGAACTACAATCAGTAAAAAACCAACGTATTCATAGACATGCGGCTTCCGGTGGATGATCAGCGAACTAACGTTTTTCGTATTCATAAACCAGTGTTAGCGATATGATATGATATGAATCCTGTAACCAGACGATAACCGGGCCTAGTTTAGCATGCTCGTAGCACGGGCTAGCGAAATGTCTATGAATAGCACCCAAAGAGATTTATTACAGATTACAGGAATTATCTCAATAAGCTAACTAATAAGTACATTTAAAATATCAATTAGAAGCAATAGAACATCAACGTAAACTGCATATCATTCGTAAATAATTTCACATAATGAGAGTAATGTTAATATTACAATTTCAAAAACTTCATAAACTCTCACAATACTTAAATATCGGTTAGTAGAAGTGAAAATTTTTCAATGTTAACGTATAACTTGAAATGTTAACTATACCAAATTAGTTTAATTCTGAATGTAAGGTAAATGAATTTACTCAAGTTTGATAACATTGTCATCCATACATCAACATGAAATCTGAACAATTTGGAAGCTGAATGCTGCTGATGCACTTACATATACTCTGCGAGGCCAATGCTTTTACGCAGGATTGCCGGCTGACATCGCTTGCTATTGGATTAGGTAACCAGATATGTCTGTTCCATACGTATCGAAGGCTTTTATGCTGAAGATTAGATTATTCCGTACCATTCCCGACTTTAATTAGCTACCAAGGGAAACTGCATGCAACATCCCTTTTGTGAGACAGAAGACAAAACAAAAAACACCTACATCAAACCACCAAACGAAGCTTTTATTTTTGGTTACAATTTCGTTAAAATTTCCAAGCCATAAACATTCTATGGGAAAATTACGAATACTGCTACACATTATTATTATTATTATTATTATTATTGTTATTATTATTATTATTACCATCATCATCATCATTATTATTAGTACATTTTATTTTAACTGTTGAAGCCTTTATTGTAGACGTCAAAATCTTGATTATCAATTTTTTTTGCAAAGTGATCAAGTGTGATATTGATTGTGAGTCTATCATAAACAATATCAGCCTTCGTATTCCTACAAAGGGTTTAAGATTTCAAAAAAAATTTTTATAACAGAAATTCAAAATCACTTTCTCCAGTCTGTAGATGCATAAAATATGCCAATTTGCATGGGCACTATTTAGATCCTTTTAAAGTATAGTTTTGTTTTGATTATTAGTATTTACTATTCTTGTTCTCAATTTTATTTATGTATGTTTGTCTTGATTTAAGATATTATTTATTTATTTTTACACCTTTGTATCTTCTGCTTGTGTATTGTGTTGAACTATAATTGGCCTCTGGCTGTTGTTCAGCACAAAAATATTAATAATAAATAAATAAATAAATAAATAAAATAAATCAATGCATATTCACTTATTTTTGTGCATACAATTTTGCAGTGTAGTTATATATCTTTATTTAGTTCAACATGAACTAAATGAAATTAATAATACATGCAACGCGAAGTTTATTATTTCATTAAAATGAACACGATCTTCATAAAAAAAAATCACATGTATTATTCTGCGCTTTTTTCTGCGTATCATATGTTTTCTTCTTTTAGTATCACTAGAGCCCGGATGTTTAGGCACATATTTTGGTTAAAATAGGCAGGCATATAGGCACTAAAATAGTAAAAATAGGCAGTGAAATAAGCATTTATTATTCATGGAAACAGACAAAAAAAATAGACAAATACTTAATAAACTATCCCATACGGTACTCACTTTCCTTGGTTACATGTCACAACAAGATGCTTTGTCAACTGTCATAGTGAGCCGCCTGTCAGAGAGAACGTTTTTTATGTTGGAAAAAGATCTTTCTACTTCTACTGAAGTTATTGGTGCAAGGTTAAAAACAACTTATTTCAGAAGGATTGTCTCTACTTTCTTTCAGAGATCGGGAAAAACCGACTTGTACTGTGTCAAAAAGAGGGGTGTAACAAGGGATTAGAGACTTCAAAGTACGCGTGACTTGTGCGTGCAAGCGACAACAGTAACGGGACCTGGAGACTTGCTTTTAATACTTCCCTCATCCCCTTTCTTTCGCTGGTAAACCCCGAAGTGACCTGAGCACTGAGGGTTATACTGTTCAAACATCTTTGTTAAGTTACATAAAAGATGGAATCGGTAGGGGAGAAAAGTTTACGACTTTTTGGAAACATATGTATTGCTGGAGAATAAGATTCTCAGGAAATATTTGTGGGAGGTGAATTATATTTCTAATTTGTACAACTGTTCTTTTTTGTTTTTTTTTATATAATTTATGTGCGGTTTATTTTAAATTCATTAAATATATAGAAAATGTATAATAACGACGTAAAAAGGCTAAAAAAAAGGCATTTAACCTTAAAATGGGCAAAAAAGGCAAAATAAAAATTGGGCCTATCGTCCCCAAATGTGTGGAAAAGTGTTTATCTCTAATACGTCTTTCATACATACACTCAGTTTAAAAAAGGCTTTTTGCGTAACATCCGGGCTCTAATTATTACACATTCCCAAAACTCTTGTTGTACCCTTGGCAGCTCTTGTGGTGCCCTGGTTGAGAATCAGTGGCTCAGGCATTATAGGGTTCTAGACGATGATTTAGAATTATTATTAATTCTTGAAAAATTAGAGCGCAATCAGTATTTTAAAATTTTATCCCCGGCATCTTGTTATAGTGTTCATCTATCTCTCAAAGTAGCTTGAACAAAAGGAATATGGTCTTCCATTTATAAAACGAAATAATATAATGAGAAAATTAGTTTGCAACATTTATTGTTTTGATTTTTCCAAATTGTTTGTACAATCAGTAACATATTCGTATCATAAAAAATCATCATTAGGAGTTTTTTTTTTCTGTGAGTACGGGAAATGTAAAAATGTTCTCCTCTAACTTTTAACACCAAAGTATAGTATTACTGGCTAAAAGGATCCGACAGGATAAAAAGCTTGTGCTATCTCCAATGCATACACTATCGTTTGAGAAATCCCTTTGTTACGGAACCTCTTTCCCAGGGCTGTGATAGAGCCCCCATTGGCCAAAATCTTTAAGGATCATCACAGTGGAAGATGAATAACAGAAGGAACGGATGGTTGACCCCTCACCCCTCGAACCCACCTCTAACTCTCTCTATCAGTTGATCAGATTCAGAAAACACGTTTCCTACTACAAAAGTTTGCATCTGAATTGAAGCAAAAGTGAATGGCTGATTTAAATATAGAAGCCCTTCTTTCTGTGATGCGAGCAGGATCAAGTCATCAGTTCGGCTCTGAATATAGAGTGATCCTTTGCTTGAAGAGAGAGCTTTACCAGCACAATTCGAAATAGGGAGTGAGTGCGTTGTTATACATAGTCTATTTCGCAAGCTGCAGGCTACATTATTTGAAAAGGACAACAAACGTGAAATACCGTACTAGCACAGTCTGGTATATATAGTCACGAAGCTCAATACGTAGTAAATATTCATCCATAGATAGTTGCTAACCACTAGGATCGCTACTATCACCTCATTACAGACAATGTGAAATAGTACCTGCACAGTCTATTGTTCCTAGTACCCTCAGAAACTCAAGCTTCGTGACTGTATATACTATAGTCGCGACGCTGTTATTCCCGGCGTGATTCCTCCTCTTTGCTTACGTCTTAGGAAGTGAAGGCTCTATAAAGTCTAGGTAGGTAGTATCGTTCGCCATTTTTGTTCTTTCGTTGCTGAGCTACCAGACGAGGGATCTATTTGCCACACCGTTAAAAATTATCAAGTCGTAGCTCCTATGATAATAAATCAAACGCACTGTAATTCAGCGGCAAATAATGTCCTCGTGTGCTTTCTGCGAACGCCAACGAAAGAGCCAAAATGGCGGGCGATTATATTAAGTATTTATCCAGCCTTAGGAAATGCTTAACATCTTCATCAGCGAATCACAAGACGCACACATTTAAATGTGGCCGACCTGCAACGTGATTGGCTGCCGGAAATTAGAGCGACGGGACTATAGACTGTGGTACCACTACTCTTGATATCAATAACACATGCAACTTTAGTTGAATTAACATGTTTTAATAAGAATGTGGTAAATTTCCCGTAAAACTCTGAAAACGTTTTTTTGTAATATCAGAATAATTACCTCACGTTTTTCTTTCAGAAACTTAAAATACCATACAAAACAACAAACTTTTCATCCATCATTTTAGTTCGAATGTATTTTCGACTCAATACAATTTCTTCAAAAGTTCAGTTTTAGCCAGTTTGAAATAATACAAAGTGGGTCAAAAGTCGCTTTCCTCAAACACTTCCTTACATTTAATTACATTCAATTTACATTTGACTACACATTCCTTTACAGATTTTGTTCAAAATGGAGGCCCTGTTTCTCGATACACAATTCACAACGTTTAGACACTGATTTACAAATGCAGAACATTAACTCACGATTTTCACGAATGAGTGTTCGAGCATCTATCGCAACTGATGCAGATCCTGCGGTTTCTAAGCAAAAACATTATTTTTCAGGATATCCCACAGCGAAAAATCACATGTCGTTCAATCGCATGATCTGGGTGGCCATTCTGTTGTGCTATGACGGCCAATTCATTCATGGAATTGCTAGTTGAAGTCCCTCACTCCTACTGTCATATTAACTGCACTTCGGCAAAACTAGGGTTGTTTTCAAGACATGACATCGGGAAAACAATTGACGCACGAACATGGCTGTCAACCCACCACTTACTACACTAGCTATTCATGTATTCAAATTATGACATCTGTATATGTGTACAAATATGAAACCTAAGAACGAATATTGGGGAAAGCGACTTTCGACCCACCTTGTATTTTTATTACCGGTATCATAATAACTACAAGCTATTGTCAAAACAACCAGCATTAATAATGTACATGCTACAAGAAACGTATCACTTCTTATACTTATAGGGTGATTCACGACTATAGTAATCAGTTTTATAGACCATTTTGAGCATAAAATATCATATGAACATGGGTCCGATTATAATTAGTTTGAAAGTTACTCCTAAAAATCCAAACGTCATACCATGAATGAGATTTTAGAGTTGCTTGCATCGTAATACAAATGTTGAAACGTAAACTAAACGGAAGAATGCGCTGTGACGTGAAGTACGGGAGAGTAGGAGAAAATATTAATTATTGCATAACATTTTGTATTTATTTTGTAATGGTATTATTTAATACTTTTTCATTATACTTCATTATTGTTTAAAGGGGCTATCACCCCTTGTACTTTCTAGTTAACCAACTTTACTATGTTTTACCTGATATAATTTCATTGTATTTCTTGTATTATTATGTTGATATTATTCAATTTACTTTTGCTTACTTATATTTTATTAATTAAATTAAACAATTAAATAATTATTTTAGTGTGTGCTTAAGCATATAACATTACTTTTTAATTATTTAATGTAAACTACACTCCCGGCCTCAAGCTTTTGCTTCAAAGGGAGTGCCAACAAAAAGTGTACCATTATTATCGTTCAAATAAAATTATTATTATTATTATTATTATTATTATTATTATTATTATTATTAGTAGTAGTAGTAGTAGTAGTAGTAGTATTATTTCTGGCGATTATCAGCTGCGCACATCAGGGCCGAGATACGAAACACTACGCGCGCCATTCACATCGGCAAGGCCAAGTTCATTGAAAATCTGTTTCCAAATTTAGGTAAGTTTATTTTCTGATGAATACAGTATTTTGAATAAATATCTCTGCGTAAGTGAATAATTCTGAGTTCTGCTCGAAACCGCTGCTACTTTCGTAGGATCCAATCAGCTATAACTCCTTAACGGTTGATATCGGCCCCATGTTCATATGACATTTTGTGTTCAAAATGGCCTATAGAACTGTCTCCTAAAGAGCGGGGTATTAGTTGTGAATCACTCTGTATACTTAAATATCAGTTCGGATAAATTTTCATGTCTCAATAAAATTAGTTCTCATTTCACTTGTATTTATAATTTGCGAGTGTACAAAAGATTATATAGATAATAACTATTAATTTTCACATTTAGTGTAGACATTTAAATCAATAAAGAAATTAAAGGAAGAAGAAACCCAATACCAGAATAAATTGGAATTAAAAAAATGCTCAGAGAATAATGAAAGTAGGTACTCTATCAGCAGTTAAAAAACTAATATTCCCAAAAGATAACAATTAATATATATTTAAAATAAAACTTGCATTTAAATAACTAATATTTCTAAAAGATATCAATTAACATATTTTTTAAAATAAAACTTACTACAGTTAAGTAACTAATATTTATAAAAGATATCAATTAACATGTTTTTAAAATAAAACTTACTGGGGTTAAATAAATAATATTTCTAAAAGATATCCATATTTTAAAAATAAAACTTACTGCGGTTAAATAACTAATATTTCTAGAAGATACCAATTAACATATTTTAAAAATAAAACTTACTGCAGTTAAATAACTAATATTTCTACAAGATATCAATTAATATATTTTTAAAATAAAACTTACTGCAGTTAAATAACTAATATTTCTAAAAGATATCAATTAACATATTTTCAAATAAAACTTATTGCAGTTAAATAATATTCCTAAAAGATATCAATTAACATATTTTAAAATAAAAGTTACTGCAGTTAAATAACTAATATTTCTAAAAGCTATCAATTAATATATATTTAAAATAAAACTTACTGCAATTAAGTAACTAATATTTCTAAAAGATATAAATTAACATATTTTTTAAATAAAACTTACTAGGGTTAAATAAATAATATTTCTAAAAGATATCCATATTTTAAAAATAAAATTTACTGCGGTTAAATAACTAATATTTCTAAAAGATACCAATTAACATATTTTAAAAATAAAACTTACTGCAGTTAAATAACTAATATTTCTACAATATATCTATTAATATATTTTTAAAATAAAACTTACTGCAGTTAAATAACTAATATTTCTAAAAGATATCAATTAACATATTTTCAAATAAAACTTACTGCAGTTAAATAATATTCCTAAAAGATATCAATTAACATATTTTAAAATAAAAGTTACTGCAGTTAAATAACTAATATTTCTAAAAGCTATCAATTAATATATATTTAAAATAAAACTTACTGCAATTAAGTAACTAATATTTCTAAAAGATATCAATTAATAAATATTATTGTATATTTAAAATAAAACTTACTACAGTTAAATAACTAATATTTCTAAAAGATATCAATTAACATATTTTTAAAATAAAATTAACTGCAGTTAAATAACTAATATTTTTAAAAGATATCAATTAACATATTTTTAAAATAAAACTTACTGCAGATAAATAACTGATAGGCCTATTTCAAAAAGATATCAATTAATATATCTTAAAATAAAACTTACTGCAGTTAAATAACTGATATTTCTAAAAGATATCAATTAATGAATATTATTGTATATTTAAAATAAAACTTACTACAGTTAAATAACTGATATTTCTAAAAGATATCAATTAACATATTTTTAAAATAAAATTAACTGCAGTTAAATAACTAATATTTTTAAAAGATATCAATTAACATATTTTTAAAATAAAACTTACTGCAGTTAAATAACCAATATTTCTAAAAGATACAAATACACATATTTTAAAAATAAAAGTTATCGTTTACTGTTACTAACATGTAACTGCGATTACAACACCGTTATGAGCATAGTAACACTTTTATTTGTTATTCCGATTTTAGGTTTCTGTTGAATTTAATAAGTAAAACGGAATACATTCATATGAAACGCATTAGTCATTTTGTAGCTGTGTTACATGGACGTGCATTTGGTAACAAGCAAAAGAAAATGGTGTCAGAATTAGTTTAAAGTGCATTATATACAATACAGTAGCATGAGGTAACGCCATTATTCTTGGAGATACCTGACACACAACGCCATTCAACCAGAAGACTCTTGCGACATTCTGAGTGGTTTCTGGGACAACATTCCGTAACAGTCTTGCGCTCGGATCTAATTCTGAGGAGCAATCAGCAATGATTACAATTGGAGCAAATTTACATGACGAACGGCATCGGCAGCCTCGGGTTGTCCGTGGGACATTGTTTAACGAGCAATTCGATGAGTTAATTGTGGCCGGTAGACACACGATGCTGATTGCCTTCCAGAGTTGATCCATCACCAGACGTAAATATTAATTACGACGTGGCTCTGCAATCAGTCAGCTGCCGATATCGTACGCATCTACGACAGAAAAGGCGATTCCATATTCGGTTCTTCTAATTTATTTTGTAGAGCAATCAAGTAATTATGATTACATTTTTATAATGTAATAAACAATAGGCCTACTGATCGTTCTAGCAAAAAAAAAATATATATATATAATAATAATAATAATAATAATAATAATAATAATAATAATAATAATAATAATAATAATAATAAGAAATACACTTTTAAAACATCGGGGAAAAGGTATATTTGTCCCCAAGCATAATCATTAGAGCTAGGATTTTGATAAAATTGCATATTTTTTCTAGTAAGCCAGAAGCATAGCTGCTGTAGTAGGGGAGAGTCGGGTAGTATCGGTCATCGAGTAGTATCGGACAGTGCGTTTCTTTCATCTACCACTATATGGTAGTACCTGAATAACATGGTTACGTTTCTCTATGCGACATCACAGAAACGTAACCATGTCAATCAGGTACTATCATCGTGTGGTAGATGAAAGAAACTCACTGTCCGATATTACCCGATGTCCGATACTACCCGACTCTCTCCCCTATGTGATAAACCGAGTGTTTTAAGACATATTTGTTAGAGCATTTCTTACATTTTTTACCTCTTACAACTCATAAGAGCATCTTTTATTTTATTCAGTAATTTTTTTAGGCATTTTCATTTAATTTTGCCATAAACCTACATCATATATGTAACAGATAACTCATCGCTATGTTAAAATCGGCAGCACTTTGAAGAGAACAACCGCCAGGATCGCCACCCGTCCGCCATAAACGAACACGAGATGGCAGTACAGTAGCTAGTGCAATTCAAATGGAAATTATGACGTGACTCCTTATGTAACAGTTAGATGGCAGCGTAGTAAACCTGACAAAAGTTGTTAACCTCAAAGCCTATAAGGCCGACCTATCTGAGTACATATGATCTAGGCCACAAATCCTCATTATTAATGTAAAATAATGTTTATATCCTTTGATATTTTCTCTACATATTTTGTCCATTAATATCCATTATTTTGTATAATGTTTCTACACAAATATTGTCATTTTAATGTAGTACACCCCCACGTAATGGATCAGTCCAACCACCCCTTCAATATAGACTCCTCTATTCCTGCTAATTCCGGATAAAAGTGGCCTTGTGGTAGACTATACATGGAAACTATATCAGGTAAAATAATTAAAGTGTAGCCTACTACTTAGAAAAAATTATATTGTAAAATTAAATAAACTTAAATGTTCGTACTAGAATTTAATTTAATTACTGGTCTAAATATTTAGTACAAAATCTCTTTTCCTACTAAGCCAATTATGTAAAGATCAATTTTTAGGGCATGTTTAAGGGCATTTTTAATGATATTTAGGTCATAGATGCATTGTTTTTAGGACATATTTTCATGATTTATAGGTCATCAAAATCCTAGCCCCAATAATCACTATTTGATACAAACTTCTCTTCATTATTCAATTATGTTTGCAGTTACAATTAATACAACACCAATAATTTATTGGAATTTGTTAGTATGAAAGAGCAGCGTTCTCTGGATTAATGCCAGTACGAGTTTATTACAAAATTATTGATAATTTCATATTTTGAAAGTACGATCTACAGTATAAAGCTGGAACAGTTTACGAGAATTTTATTAGTTGCATATTATTATTATTATTATTATTATTATTATTATTATTATTATTATTATTATTATTATTATAGTGTTAGTTGGGAGGCCGGAGGGAAAAAGACCTTTGGGGAGGCCGAGACGTAGATGGGAAGATATTAAAATGGATTTGAGGGAGGTGGGATATGATAGAGACTGGATTAATCTTGCTCAGGATAGGGACCAATGGCGGGCTTATGTGAAGGCGGCAATGAACCTCCGGGTTTCTTAAAAGCCAGTAAGTAAGTATTATTATTGAGACCTAAGGTTCACTAGTGCTCACTTGTCTTAACGTTGAACAACGCCCTATACCGTGAAATTATCAACTTTAAAACAAATTTCACAGCTCATTAAGCGTAGTTGTTAGATTTTAAGAGACTTTGAGCGTGTAACGAAATTAAACAAAAACACGAAGTCTCTTAGTTGGTAGGAAAACTAATTATCTGTATATTAATTTTTTGTGATCTCTATTATGTGTTACGGAGGAAGTACATTAATCATGGTAAAAAAAAAAATACTGTCATATTTCATCGGAAATAAAATGTTCTCAGTTTCCTTTAACCGTTTCCCACTATTTCCTCGATGAAGACTGTGTATGTGTGCGTTGTGATGAAATTTTGTGGTCATGATAATTCAAGCAGTAATTAGCTCTTTCTTCAATTTGGTATTTTATTTTTTATGGAATTATAAACGTATAAATGACTAGATTTTGGCGAACATAGCTGAATCTAAAGTTCAATTACTATAGCAGGAAAGTTCGTGGCTACAGTATTTTAAATATCCTTAATGGAGGGGAGAAAGGAGCTGGCCACCCAACCCCATTATCTCCTGGCCTAGTTGTCTCATAAGTGGTGCCTTGTTGGTATCTCTTGTGAGGTTCAGACCTGTCTTCGGACAGTTGACTAAACAACAACAACAACAACTAATTCGAAACATCTAATAATAACAAGTCTGCTGCGCATTTAATTGTACACGTAACCATTCTTCGGACATCTCACAGCTCTTCTTCCTTTCAGTATACAATTAAAATACTTCAGATATCGGTTTCGGTAATAATGGAAAAATCTTATTTAATTCGGGAGCTTCCCGCAAGTTTTCATTTATCTTTGACTTTCAGAATGTGGAACATGCAATATAAATCTACGTCTTTTTTTAATTGGTTATTTAAGAACGCTGTATCAACTACAAGGTTATTTAGCGTCGATGAGATTGGTGATAGCGAGATGGTTTTTGGCGACATGAGGCCGAGAATTCGCCATAGACTACCTGGGATTCACCTTATGGTTGGGGAAAACCTCGGGAAAAACCCAACCAGGTAATCAGCCCAAGCGAGGATCGAACTCGCCTCCGAGCGCAACTTCAGACCGGCAGGCAAGAGCCTTAACCGACTGAGCCACGCCGGTAGGTTAAATCTACTGGGTGTTCATTTCAAAGTGTGTCATGACGTCACTGTTGTGAGTCAGCGATTTGAAGAGAGTTTCAGATTTTATGTCAGAGAAGTTGCCTATTAATCAAGGCGTTCAATCTGAACTTGAGAACGTGTACGGTATAACTTGAACGTCGTAGTAACAGATGGCGGTCTGTACGGTCTGTGTGCTACCATAACCTCTTTCGAACTGTGTTTTGCGCGGGCAAGTCGTACACAGGGTATTTGTTACCATCCGTTGCATACCGCAACCTTCCACAACATTCCACAACACAAATCAAATGCTCTGTGTCCATATTGACCGTCCAAGTTAATGTCAACAAATACGTAAGTAATCGTCTTAACCCTCTCGCCATATCCCGACAGTAAGAAAAAAACTCACCTCAGTATGTGTTTCCAAACAATTCACATTCCTGCCACTACCGGCGTTACCGCACGTATCGGTACGTACTCGTACTTCCAGAGTCCGTACTTACTAGGCAACTTCTCTCGCATTTAGGTAATACGCGTCTGCGGGAGTGTAGGAAGATTGAATTCTCTAGGCTCATCGGCTAGCCACATGACGACATACAGCGAGCCATGACACATTTTGAACTGAACACGCAGTATGTCCTGTGCATGTTATTAAAGGTCTGAAACTTACGAAATTCATACGTTGCGAGGAAATCCATAATAATGTAAAATTAGATTCTGGTTATCAAAAATTGTCTGGAAGAGCTTCAACAAAGGTTACGTCCTCAGTTACAACCACAAACAAAACGAAATCATGCTCTGAATTCCATGTTCATGATCCTCCTCACACGTATTGAAACGCAAATCCAAGAGGCGATGATGATTATGTTGTCTTTCTGAATGGCGAAACAGTTGAAAATTAACTGGCTTTTCACACGAGTTTCATTCATGCTTCGAGATACTGTCACATATTTGCTGCATGTACTAGTTAGTACTAAACCTAGCTTACATGTTCTTAAACGGTGTGATGGGTGAAATTCCTATTTTCCACATATTTCAAGCAGTCCCAATTTTTTTTTGTACACATAATCACGGTGTGATAGATACTGATGCGGTGAAGTTTAATTTCTGTGAGTGGATTAGTTTCTAAGTTATTAACGAAAATAATTTGAAAAATTTGCATATTTCAAAAAGAAACGTGTCGCTCAATTTTTTAGTAAAATGTTTCAAATTTTTTTTGCAAGACCAGTGGCATATTCAGAAAACCATCACGCATTAAGCTACGGTTTATTTACGGCGATCACGCCAGACGCACATCGCCGCCGATTGTAAACGCTGACGCTGATCGTCAGGAAGTGGTTTCTTTATCAGCGTACATCGCTGTCAATGGGAACCTTTTTGTCATCGTGTCCCGAAAGATGGCAGCAGGGGCTAACCCGGTCCAGGTCCGACAACATGGCGTCTGCTTTGTTTATATTGTATCCGAGATTGTGAATTCTATTGACTGAATGAAGTTTCTGAATTATAATTATTTTAACATCTGACTTGAATACTAATACTAGTAGCAATACTAATGCTAATTTTGACTATAGTAGTATTTTCACTATTTGCAGTAATTACACATGCATGATATACTATATAGGTTTGGTACTGGTATTGTTTTATATTTGAGTATTTTATATTCCATGTTTAATACTATATTCTGAATTAATTATAATTATTTTAACATCTGACTTTGTGAAATGCCTGAAGCTTACTGGTACCTACATGTTTCTTGTGTTTTCATTGTTCTTGTTTTTGTGAAGTCCATTAAAGTACATAATATTGTGCATACATACTTGCAATGCGCACTTGGTCCCATTCCTGCTGCACATTCACATTCGTCAATTAAAGAGTCTTTCACTTTCACATCAACATTATAAACTATATTACTATACTGATTTTGATAAAAGAAAACGTATTCACTGATACCATACGAACACACAATAAATATTTTTCATTATACATTTTCATCCCCATATCACAGTCTCGTTTTTCACACAGCTGCAAATACAGTAAACCTTAATGCAGTCGTTAGATATGGCAGGAAGTACAGTATCGCTATTAATATCCTGATACAAAGAAGGATGTGGCAAATCCATTTCGAACGTAGGCCTATCATCTTCACTAGGAATGATGTCACGTTGCTTGAAGGTTACATCGTAATCTTTCAGCCTGAAACAAGAATTTTTTACCAAGTGATAGGCCTACATATCAGACTTAAAATAGGGAATATTTTCACTGAATTTAAATTCAATCCAGTCCTCAATTTAGCAATGACGTAAATGTAATACTATAAAACTTTAGGTCTAGGAACATAACCTCTGTACAAGATCTGCTTTCTTGCCATGAATTCTCGCTTTCTTTCAGCGTAGTTCATTTTTCGATTGAGTTAAACTCCATCGTAATTCTCCATTATTAACACTTTTGCATAAATTAATAGAGAGCGTAAAGTTGTATTCGGAAATAAACTTCCAGCAATGTCATGTAACAACTAACAACGAAGTAGAAGCACATTAGCGCGCCATGTAGGACCAGGTTGGCCCCTGGTGCGCTCTGGTGGTGAAATCTGCTACTACACGCGAAAGGTTCCCATTCTCATTTGTTTTGCTGCCATAACTCGATTCAATATTTCTACATGGCCTTCTTTAAATATCGATTATTGAACATGTATGTGGTGATGTTCATCCTGAATTTGCTTCAGAAGCAACCTCCAGCGATCTGAGTCCAGTGCCAGCGATGTGCGCCCGGCAACGATCGCCGTAAACAAATCGCAGCTTTAGTTATCCTATATCATTACTACAAAAGGGGGAACAATTTTATAACCACTGCATAGGTCTACGTAAAAATAGAAAGTTTCCATTGCCACTATAAATATTTCATTTTTTTTATTAAAAAAGTATTCATTTAATGATAACACACATGTGCTATTTTGTTAACCACAGTGTATAGAATCAAAATTGTAAGAGCCTTTACACTAAGAGCCTTTGCCTAATCTTGAACTCTTCTATTCCTTCGTACCTGTCGTCTCGCTTCACTTACCTTTCTTCCCACCACAATCTGAACACACGCTCTCGCCATGAAACAATACTAACAATACCATCCAATCGCACCTCCTCATACTCATCCTCTTTCACAATAGCCCTGCCAAGACTCTGGAATTCGCTACCTGCTAGCATCAGGGACTGTCGAAATAAAATTGAATTCAAACGCAAACTTACTAGGCACTTGGTCAGTAATTGAAACTCGTTCAGACATGGTTTCTTGTAAATAGTTCTCTTAATCTACCACAAAATATTTCAATATCCGGTAATTTCATCACTGTAGAATTTTGTTATTCTAGGTTTAATTTGTAATTTAGTAAATACAAAAATATTCTTTGTTCTTAACTTCTGTGATAAAATGTCTAGCTTTCATTAATCAGGTAATCTTGTAGTACTTTAATTTTTATTGCAATTGTAATTGTAAATTTAATATTAATTGTAATTTTATTGTTCATATTATAGTTGTAATCCCCTGGTAGAGGGGCAGAGAAGGCCTGACAGCCTTATCTCTACCAGGTTAAATAAATAAATACTAATACTAAATACTACTTCGAAACCGACGAAATGTGCTAAAAAAAAGTGTGAGAAAACATCTTGTGAAATTTGCACGGAATTAAGTTCAAGGCTGCAGCCATTCATATATTGCGTAACTTTTATGCTTTCGAACACCGCAGAGCATTGAAATTTACTCAACATGTAAACAAAAGATTGCTGATTCAATTTTTACGAGAAAACAAAAATGCGATTTTTGACTGAAAATGAGCAAAATTTCACACGTCACGCTCCTTAAGTTAATTTTATACAACATATATAGTTATTTATTGACGTTCAGTTAAAAATAGGCTGTAGTTAATAGTGACTTTTATTTAACTGGGCCTAAGAATGCATGATACAAGGATTACTAAAAAATTCTAATATTGCAGGTCTAACGAAGAAAACAGTGGGAGAGCAGAATTAAAAAGAAGTTTTGAATCATACGAATCGAACCTCGAATATAATAATAATAATAATAATAATAATAATAATAATAATAATAATAATAATAATAATCACCATCATAATAATAATAATAATAATAATGGACAATTTATATAATGTTACGACACTTACTGCGCCCAATACAATAACGCGGACTGTGTCAATTCTAAGTAAGAGCAGTACAGCGAATGGTTGCATTTGAAGTAATATCCGAGGACTATTACGGTAAGTCGTTTTTACCACTGTCACAAATCGCCTCTAGGGAAACGTAAATTACAGTCATCTTGTGGAGAATCAGTTATAGACCTGGCTTACCGTGATACGAAATATGTCACGAATGCATGTCAGTATGCACTGGGCCGTACTCGAACGACAAGAATCAAACGAATCGGAATAATTTCTTAATGAGTTTGCGTACTGGAGAGAACATGGGGGAGGTCGAACTGTTGCTCTTTACCACCAAACAAATCAAACAAAGCAGAACGGAAGATAGGGACATTTCGCTACACACCTTACATTCAGCTATGTTAACACTGTCACAACATTTTACTTAACCCTTACATTTAATAATAATAATAATAATAATAATAATAATAATAATAATAATAATAATAATAATAATAATAATAACCATGGAGATTGTAAACTACAATAAATTAAAATTCTTGCACTCCTCGCTGTGTAAAGTATCGTTGATTTTATTATGTTCTAATGTATAACATTAAATTAACATACAGTGGAAGCTCTTAAGTTCGACAGAAATCAAATTCGACATTCTATAGTTCGACTGCTTGCGTAGGAGAATTATACACGCCCCTATAAGGGCACTAAGAAATGGGTTTGCCATTAGAATGGGAATTGGTTCTGTGTCTTGTACTGATACTTTGTTCAAGGAAAACAGAATATTTTATTGATTAGGACATCCATATTAATCACCGATTTTAAATTAATGAACTCTAAGGGTGGTATTCATAGACATTTCGCAGCACGCGCTACGAGCGTACGAAGCTAGCCCTGGCTATCCACTGGTTACTAGTACAGAATTCAAATCATATCCTATCGCTAACACTGGTTTATGAATACGAAAAACGCTGATAATCCACCGAAAGCCCGCGCTAAAAATGTCTATGAATACGGCCCTTATTTGAGAATTGTGCCGTTTGTGAGACGGAACTGACAAAACCCACTGTGGTACTAGAAGCAGCTACACAAGTCTCGGGGCGGGCAGAAAATGTAACTACAGTACTGTATTCGTTGATGGATAACCAATAAGAATTTGTATTCATTTCACCTGCCACACTCACTACCCTTATTGGACTGAACTTTCAATTCTGTTTTGTCGAACTTAGGAGAGTCCATTGTACTTATTTTTGTTTCTCCGCCATTTTCATAGTGTAATATACATATGTATACCACGTGCATCACGATTGGGGTTTTAATCTTCAAATGTGCAGTGGTAAACAATCCTACAGTGTCAAGCGACTAGATCTAATACTGCAGGTAGAAGTGTTAGTTGAGAAACAGTAGGGAAAAAAAAAACCTTCGCGGAGGCGAGACGTAGATGGGAGGATAATATTAAAATGAATTTGAGGGAGGTGGGATATGATTGTAGAGACTGGATTAATCTTGCTCAGAATAGGGACCTATGGCGAGCTTATGTGAGGGCGGCGATGAACCTCCGGGTTCCTTAAAAGCCGTAAGTAAGAATATCTAAGTGCGCCACGGCCACCTTTTGGACTTCCATTTCTACTAGGACTATACTTCTCCAGACGCCAAGTTTCCCTTCCCCCCACCCCCAGAATGTGTGGCAAACATACACTGTACAGAGGTGAGAGAAACCACAAATGCCGTAGAATCGTTCCAGTCGAAGTTCAGTTCTTCCATTTATAATAACTAGGGCTATGAAAAAGGAGCAGTTAAAGCTAGTG
Source organism: Periplaneta americana (assembly GCF_040183065.1). Lineage (NCBI taxonomy): Eukaryota > Metazoa > Arthropoda > Insecta > Blattodea > Blattidae > Periplaneta > Periplaneta americana. Next base: position 183,505,626 of record NC_091117.1, on the reverse strand, counting down.
ATGGTACCGAGTATAGCTGCGGCGGATGGAATGGGGTGATTTTCCCCTACAACTTGACGTAAGCAACGTACAGTCTGTACAGCTGCTTCACTCCATTCCACCCCGCCGCAGCTATACTCGGTACCATCACTAGCTTTAACTGCTCCCTTTTCGTAGACCTAATCATAACCATCCCAAAATATTTTTTTTCGTTGACATCATATTAGAATTCCAAATCCGAAGCAGTCATCAGAATTTACCAGTGAGAAGAATTAGTGAAGTCTGCGAAAAGTAGGCCTACAAGCGAATTATGAAAGAATAATACGCTGAACACAGACTAAGGCCAGCAGATTTTCTTAAAAAGCTATTTTTTTAAGTTGGTTATTTAACGACGTATCAACTACTAGGTTATTTAGCGTCGATGAGATTGGTGACAGTGAGATGGTATTTGGCAAGATGAGGCCGAGGATTCGACATAGATTACCTGGCATTCACCTTAGGGTTGGGGAAACCCTCGGAAAAACCCAACCAGGTAATCAGCCCAAGTGGGAATCGAACCCGCGCCCGAGCGCAACTTCAGACCGGCAGGCAAGCGCCTTAACCGACTGAGCCACAAAAAGCCGTCTTATGAAAATAGATGCTCTAAACCAGCTCTGGGCATAAGAGGGGAAGTGGAAGGGACGCAGAAATCCCCGCTCATGTGCTTTTTGCTTACACCGCAATATAAACAAACGCAGAGTGAGGCTTTGTGCATCAGTGGTTGATTTTAGGCGACCAGCGAGAGCCGAAAGTTCGTAAAAGCCTGATACAATCCGTCACTGACCTCCCTGTCCATTACTACCGAACCAAAACATAACTGTCATAGTATGGGAAGGTGTAGTGGGGAGTTAAGAGATGGTCTAAAATCATTCAATCGACCTAATATCGCCCAAGTGTGCTCCAAACTTATGGTAATAAATGACACAGGCTATAAACATGAACAAAAAATATTCGCTAAAGCCTATTAATCAATACTGATAAAGTGCGTTGATCAATCATTTTAAGTGCGGTGAAGTGGAGAATGAAATTATATGTGACATTAGGCAATTATGAAACCTTGGCGCACCTAACACTATCTCGGGTTGGAAGTCGTGGCGCGCTTAGCACCATGCCGGAGGTCACTGGAGGTAACCGTGGCGCATGTCTCCCCAATTACAAGTTACAAAAACAAACTGTTGCCAACCTGCAAAAACATTGCTCAAAAAAATCTAAGGGATAAGAACACCATTTGTTTTGTTTCACAATTCGTAACAGCATTACCTTATCTAAGAAACAAATTATCTTAGCTAACAAAGTCAGTCAAGTTTGACTTTTTTTGTCTTTTTTTTTGCCATAATGACCTCCGAATAGCTCAGTCGGTAGAGCAACTAGCTACGGACTATGAGATCCCGGGTTTAATCCCATGCGGTGGTGGGACTTTTCTTGTTGCGCTGTCCCGAGGTCTAATTGAGTACGTACCGAGTCTTTCTCAGAGATAAAAACGCAACAGTTCATTCTAATGCAGAGGTTACAAACAATGCATGAACCTCGGCCTCCATGTCCCAGTGATACCTTCACTGAGGTCTAAAGGGAATATCTTTTTACTATTTTATCATTAACACACACACACATAAGCTAACAAGATAATTCCGAAGAAATGTTATATCTATATGATATTATTTTTGAAGCCGTTTTAGGAATAAAAAGTTAGCATGAACCGTTGCTACGTACGCAACGGTATGAACATGGATCGAATTGCGAAACGTTAAGGGGGTATGCCCATGGGTGGGCAACTCGTGCTCTCAAAGTGTCAACACAATCTCAGTGCAGGTAGAACGGACTCTGTACTAGCTGTACTGTCTGTGTGCGGTTCTTTCAAGACACAAGTTCGATCGCGTCTGCAGTAAGTGGCGGCTCGTTTTAACTGAAAAACAATATAATTCCCAGATCATTTCCCTTTAGTTACGAGTAAAAAGAGATTTTTTTTTTATTAAGAAGAGAGGTAAAGCTTGTATTCTATTACACTTTCTTACGCATGACATTTTATGTTATAAATAAACAGTGAAGGTTTTAGTAAAGAAATACTGCCTGCATCTGCTTTAGAACAGCTAAAGGTAAAAATGAGATATCAATAAGGTGAGACTGATATCAAATATCATTAGCAAGTTGTGCGTGCGAGCTACAGAATTGCACAACATATAATTGACTAGCTAAGAACATTTATGGATAAATTTGGAATGTGGTAGTATCATGTAGAACATAAACAACTTCACTTTTTTTACTATAAACTATCTTGAAGAGTGATAAGAAAATCTTCTTATCCAATATAAGACCCTACTTCAAGACCTACAGCAGAATTCACTGCTAAGTTTTGGAGAAACAGTGACCAGTGACAAGGAATTGACATTTTTCTGAAATCTTTCTGGCTTCCGCCGATAGAAAATCCTGAAAATTTATAGCGTGAATTAATAAATCTACAGAACAGCACGCCACTCAAATTCTAGCAAAATCAGGAATCGAACTGTTCGTAATGTTGCCTAAGTAGAATTTCCATATAATATACTGTACGTGTTTAATACAAAAAAAAGAAGTGTAAAAGCTCTCAAAGTAAAGAAGGGGCTCAGAAGTAAGCTTATTTCATCTGCCGTGACATGTAAAAAATACTTCCTTGAATTTCTTATTGTTTGCAAATACAGATTATTACCTTTCTGAGAACAGAGGAATACTCTTTACTATATATAAAGACTTGTAAATTCTAGCGTTCCATGTTTCAAATAAGATATATATTAAGAAATATTAACAAATAGTGTAATAATAAATAAGTGTTGCAGCTATGTTTGTTGTCTCTTGAAAAGGTTGCATTTAGTTTGCGTTTCCAGTACTAAACTAATTTACAAAGCTAGAAAATTATATAATTTTGTCATGTGTGTTTAGGTACAGTCTGTCTATTGTACCATGTGTCATTCTGAAATTGAAATTATGGAATAGATATCACGACCACCTGCATGAGCCGCCAGAGCGCACCATGGCTTTTGCAGCGAAACTACAAACAACTTGTAACTGCTGCGGCTGGCTCCGTCTGCCTTCCTCTCTTTCAAGGTTTTTTTTATCACTTTGAGAGCACGAGTTGCCCATCCATGGGTATGCCCATTTATTTGGTATAACTAAAGCTGAGACATGTAAGCCTGCAGGACGATATCAAGTTAACTGTATTGCGATGTTTGTCGAAGGTAAATAGTATGAAGGGGTGAGGGAGTGGTTGCGTACAGGCAGGCGACTCAGGCAACAGAACACATTTACGATGTGTAGTGGACAGACCCTCAGGGTTGTATTATCTATCTTACGTAACCTATAATATTTATAATGGCAGAATCATCAAGTATATGAATAGTAAACAGGTTGATGGAGGAATTAGACGCATAACATTTCGCAGTAAGTGGGGTAAATATTCTATGAAATTTATGTAGTACAGAAATTAAAGGTAAAAGACGTAAATTCGTTACCAAACGTTGTAACACGGAAAACATAAAGCACTGATGACAGTTTCAACTGAGGAAGAAGGACATAAATGGCATTTAAGTTTGAATTAAATGTGTACCACACAGAAATATTTTTTTCACGATTTATGTAAAATGATGGTATGTGTCAACATACCAATAAATAACGTTGAAAATACACACTTTAGAAGCTTTATGCGGAAATACATGAAAAAGAAACTCCCTAGTCAATCAACTTTACAGAAATACTATACACCGAAATGCTATTATGTTATAGCCTATCTCGCATACGACTAAGTATAGGAGATAGTAAAATATGTATTTCATTAATGAAAGCACAGACGCCGCTGGACAATTTGTTCCAAACGTCGTTATGGACATTCTTCCATCACACAAACCCAATAAAACTTTTTTATTAACCTCTGAAATTCTTGAGAAAGTGGATCATTTAAATATAATCAAAGTTTTGAAACGCCTATTACCCTCTTATGGCCAGACGAAATAAAAAATGATAGTGTATAGTTATTTTTAGACTTCGTGGAATTGCCACAAGAATCGTAAGGTTCACTGCGCACGCGGTATAGACTGTATGAGAAGGGGGCGTGCAACGAATGGAGTATGCCTCTGATGTAAACACTGAGCAGTATACTGCGGTTACAATAAAACCTGTATCCTGCATTCAAGAAATATAATGAATGATCATTGAAGTAGGAAGTGTTTAAACATGTAAATACATAATTATTTCATAGTAAGATATATTAACTCTTAAAATTTAATGTGAGATACTCACATCATCCTTGAATATGTGCATTGCAGTGAAGAGTTACGTACATTTTGAGCGACTGGAAAGTAACCTCCTCCGATGGTCACTTAAACAGTTTTTATTTTCGGAAAATGTACGTTCAACATCACACCAACTTCAGGCGACTTGTCGTGACCTGATGGTACATCATTTATAATACGAAGTTGTGAATAGGCAGAATTTTTAGCAATAATGTTCCTCAACTTACATTTCACTTTTTCTGAAATTAGTGAATTGTTATTTTGGATAACGGTTTGTGATACTTTACCCACTATATTAAGGGCTTCTGAGAGTTCTAGTTTAGACGATTCTAACAGGATGATGCTTTTGGACACGATTTTAAAATTAGAATCAATGAACAGAATATCTTCCAATGGCTGTTCAGAAGGCAATGATTTTACAGCTGCAACAGCGGAACTGTTTGTGCTATCCAATGCATCAATTACCTCAATTATTTTGTCGTAATGTTCTGCATAATAATTACCAGCATCCAACCACGTTCCCCAACGGGCCAAGACTGGCTGCGGGGTAAGAGTATTCCAGAGGCAATTATTTGTAACAGCAACACTCTCATTGTAGTATGTTTGGTTGAATTCGTGTCTGCACTGAACAAATGTTAAGCTTTGACTATTCCAACCACAGTAATACAAAAACAAGTGCTTACATAGGTATAAATTAGCTGTAGCTGCTTTATCTATTTGAACCGGTCACAACTCTTAACATGAACTGCTTATACTACGAGACCGGGCGGCCGCTCACCTCTATACTACCGTACATCGGCAACCTGATTGCATGCTGCCTGTGGAAATTCAACGAAGTCTAGTTATTTTCCTCACGGATGCTAGCCTATATGTTAAAAGTTGGTAAGGAACTTCAACTACTTTAGCCGAAAGTTATTCTAGCCCATGGACTACATCAAATAGTCGAAGAAGTTCGCTCCTGCTACACTGATGTGAACAGTTTCATATCGAATGTCAAAGAAATATGTTTAAGGCACCAGGACGGGTTATTAAATTCAGTGAAATACCTTCTGGAGCCCCTCTACCGCCGCAACCCGTTGTAATTAGTTGGTGGACATGGCTGGATGCTGCAGTCTATTTTGCTACACATTACAAAAGGGTTGAAGACGTAATCAAAACGTAGGTAGTGTTTACTGCAACAGACTCGAAAATCCAGTAATGATGACATGACCTGAGCTCCAGTTTATTTGTCATGTGAGTATACACCTTATTCTCTGTTGTTTACTCTATAGGACAGCGTACAGAGTCTGTACTCTGACCTTCCCCGCTCTCTCTACTTGCTATGCTATAGTATGGGTGCACGTAGCTTAACGACAAACGTCCTAGATGTCTCAGCGTTAGGTATAACTAAACACACTATTATGGATCAAATTTCTAAGCATGTAATAGAGTTGTACGGGAATTCCTTTAACAATGTGCATTGCACCAGTGGAAGAAGCACGCACAACAGTCGACTAGATAACTATCATGCACTGCGCATAGAAATGTAGTCGTGGCTATTCCGCAACATCGTGAGGCATCTTGTATTTGACTCAGGCAAGGCTACACAATAGAGCCGATGGATCGTGACTACCATATGGGGAAGCAAAGCAAGTGAACTTAGCATGATACAATTAAGAAACAACCAAATCGTGGAACTCTGAATGCGGATATCTGTTTTCTTTCTTTTGATTTAACGATGGTTAATGCAGAAGAGGATATGACTTGTAATATGGAGTTTCAGAATACAAAACTAATAAGACTTGATTTAAAAAACCTGAAGGGAAGTCAAAATGTCTCTTTTGCAAAGTAACTAAGACTGTACTAGCCACAACCTTTCATAATGCTTATCACAAGAACCAGTCTTATTTTTATTTAACTTTTAGTGGAGGGATTCAGAACTGGGGAATAGAGGGATGGAAGCATGGAGAAAGAGTTTGTTCCCCGTCCACAATCCCCCGGCCTTTAATTACGTATCTGTGACGTCCGTAATCACACAGGATACATATATTTCCTCTCCCACTACCATACCCAATAACATGTGGGAATGAAAGGAAGGAATAAATCATATGTTTCGGCTTGTGACGTTTGCCACAATTGTAGCACAGTTTTGCATCCATGTTTTAGCGTTTCCATATAAGTCTCACTTGAGTCAACAACAAAATTCTCAGTTGATTGAGGCGCTTGCTTGCAGATCAGGACTTGTGCTCGAGAGTGAGTTCGATTCCCGTTTGAACTGATTACCTTGTTGGGTTTCTTCCGAAGTTTCTCCTGACAGTAAGGCGAATATAAGGTAAACCTATGGCGAAACCTCGGCCTCATCTAGCCAAATACCATCTCGCTATCATCAATCCCATCGAAGCTAAATAACCCAATAATTGTGTGAACAAAGATCGTTTCTTATTGTTGAATGGCAAAACCACAAACGGAATAGCTTTTTCAACCACGACGTAGGATTTTGGGCAAAGTTTTGAATTCAAATATCTCCATTTTGTTACTTTCGGAACCAGAACTGAAAACTGTCCTCCTGTAATACTTTACAACAAAGAACTTCCCGAAGCAGACGATGTTAAATATTTAGGTATGCATTTAGATTGCCGACGAACATGGCGTAAACATATTGAAACTAAACGTATACCGGGGACAGAACATCTAGAAGCTTGAAGACCGTTACTTTTAAGCGGTCCGACCACCCCCTCCTCCCGCACTAGCAGGTACGGTACCATTTAGCTGCAAAACATTTTCTGAACAGAAGTTATTGTATTGTGAGAGAACAGCTGGATCAGTGAAAGAGTGGTCAACGTTTTCACTTCGTAGTGCAACGAACAATTCTGCTGTGTGTGGACTCTTCTGTAGTGACGTCACTGAAGCCTCTAGTTGTTCTGTCCCCGGTATAAATTTTAAAACATAAAAAATCTATTGGTTATTGAGACCTAAATCAAAACTGTCGTTAGAAAATAAACTTCTTGTTTATAAAGACATACTAAAAACAATCTGGACATTCGGCATCCAACTGTGAGGAACTGCTAGCAATTCAAACATTGAAACAGGCTACTGCAGAGGTATCAGTCTGAAACTTTACGTTCCATTGTCACTGTAGCATGATATGTCCGTAATGACGTCACTCATCGTGATCTAAACATTTGAACTGTGAAAGAAGAAATCTCTAAGTTCAGTAAAAATTACCTGCACCGATTAAATCAACATCCCAATCATCACGCTTTAAATTTGCTGGATAATAGTTAAACAATAAGAAGACTTAAAAGGACCAATGCTCTTGACCTTGCATTCATTTTTACTACGGCTATTTGAAACATTGTTATTTTTCTTTTGGAGGTTGTCATGGGATAACATCTCTACTCGTGTCTAATTCGTTTATAATATTTACTTATTGTTTATTGTAGCCAGATTGTAAATGTGGCGTAAGTGTTAAATACAAAAAAAAAAAAAAAAAATACCTCCATTCGAAATAACAGGCGGTTGAGCCTCGGTAAAGACGATTACAGCAACCGGCTATTTGTTGTTTAGTCAACTGTCCGAAGACAGGTCTGAACATCACAAGTAATACCAACTTGGCACCACTTATGAGGCATCTAGGCCAGGAGATAACGAAGTAAGGTGGCCAGTTCCTAATCAGACTTCAGATGTATACAAACAATTGTTTTCCCTCTAATACATATCGCCTTTTATGTCAGAGAAGTTGCCTGTTATTCAAGGCGTTCAATCTGAACTTGAGAACGCGTACGGTATAACTTGAACGTCGTAGCAACAGATGGCGGTCTGTACGGTCTGTGTGCTACCATAACCTCTTTCGAACTGTGTTTTGTGCGGGAAAGTCGTACGCAGGGTATTTGTTATCATAGGTTGCGTACGGCAACATTCCACAACACAAATCTAATGCTCCGTGTCCATGTTGACCGTCCAAGTTAATGTCAACAAATACGTAAGTAATCGTCTTAACCCTCTCGCCATATCCCGACAGTAAGAAAAAAAATCACCTCAGTACGTGTTTCCAAACAGTTCACATTCCTGCCATTACCGGCGTTACCGTACGTAATGTTTAGAATGAACGCCGTACTTGCTAGGCAACTTCTCTGGCACACAGGTAATACGACTTTGCGGAAGTGTAGGACGATTGAATTCTCTAGGCTCATCGGCTAGCCATATGACGGCATACGGCGAGCCATGACACACTTTGAACTGAACACGCAGTATACGAGTATATCGGTCATTTATCAATATTTTTTTTTCATTGGACTGGCAGGAGGTAGTTCACATCTTGTGGAAAACGTAGTTAACACACGTTTCCTCTATCATGTCACGTTTAGCTTCGTGTGCGACCCAAACATCATCATATTCCACTGACTGATTTTATATTCATATATGCTTCATTATATTTTGCTAACTAATTGCGTGGCAATTTGTACGTGTTTGATTTCTAAAGCAGTTATACGTTTCGTAAAACCCCTAGATTTATTATTTATATTAACACAACTTTCCTAGCGATAAGCGCTTATGCATTAATTCATGCAGAGTTTATATTTACGAGAGCGCACGTATCGTATGCAAAGAGCAATTTGTCATAGCTTGACATGACACAACGAAACGAACAAACGTGGGATTTGTAAGCTGTCGGTGTGTCACATTTCTGCGTGTAAATCGATCTTGTCATGTGAAACCTTGGAACACCTTCGAACAAATTAGTGTAAGAGACTAACAACAGTTGTAGCACAGAAAACTACACAATAACAACAACAACAGCTGCTGCTGTCGATCGTTCCTCTGAATCCTTAGATCCCTGCATTCTGATTACGTCACTTCTCGCTACATGTGTCCACTTGTCAGCTGCAGAAACTCGTCCCCGTGGGTGTCACAACCAGGGGCTCTGTAGAAATTTCGCAGCGCATAAAACTTCGCAACTAAGTTCGCTAAGCAAACGCCAGCTGTGGCTACGCAAAACATTATATTCGCCAGAGCTTCATTACGAGTATTTTAAACAAAATACCGACCTCCTTGGAGAATCTGCTGCTATGAAAACTTTCCTTTCTTTGCTTTACACAAACTTCTGCGCTGTCTTCAGGCGCTCCATTACGAAACATTCGCAAGAAAATGCCGGCTGTGGTGCAGTTATATATAACGCTACGCTGAACTCACGGCAGGCGGATGGAATCCCGTCTATCGCACGGAAAGTTCTGCAGTGCTTGGGAAAAGTGACATAAGTCAGTTTCCACAAACCTTTTTTGATAATTTATTGACAACTTACACTGGTTTATGTCAATTTGATTTTTTACTGTATGAATTATTGTAATGGGAGGAATACCTATGTATTTTTTTTTTTCAAGCGAACAGATGTTCCGTAAGTTGTCAATAAATGATCAAAAAAGGTTTGTGGAAACTGACTTGTGTCACTTTTCCCGAGCACTACAGAGTTGTCAATGTGATGTCTTATTTTGTCTAAAATGGGAAGCTCAACGTCATGGAATTCCAAGAGTATATCCATCTAATGCAGCCTTGGCGAAAATGTGACTCACGAGCACATTGTGGCTCGAAATGATAGCTATGCACTTCCTACCTCCCACAACCCCAACCCTCTCACTCACTGGAGTCAAACTCAGTTTGATTTGCAGGCCTATTTGTCTCTGACCTGCGAGTGGGGTATCGTCGCAATGTCTCTCTCGAAACCATGTACCTCTACAACAACGAAAGTTTCAAGTAGGATGGGAGGACGCATTTTTTTGCTGCCAATATGAGGAGAATATTAAGTGTATGATTTGTTCACAAGTATTACGAGGGAAACGGTTGTATAACATAAAACGGCATTATACTACATGTTACTGGTGAAACATTAAAAGGTTAAGTGTTATTATCATCATCATCATCATCATCTCTGTACGTCGATCCTTTTTCAGCAGATGTACGAATAATGCGGTTAGATCTTCAAATTAAAGTAACAGATTTACAATGTGATGTTAAATGAAAGCTAGATGCAAGGACTTGACAAATTTAGAACTTTTAAAATCTTTGCCAAAAAAATAAATATCTGAAGCTTCGTTCTTTCGCTTGCTCTCTTGAAGCCATGTTCGCTACAACTTGCGTTTGTGAAAAATTATTTTCAAGAATGAAATAGTAAAAACCAAATTTAGACCACGACTGACAGACAAATACTTTCGCGATCAAATACGACTGGCAGTAAGTGACGTAATTCCTGATTTTGAAACTCTGTCGCAGAGACATTCTGAAGACTGTTAATTTTAGGTTGTAATAATGTGTCCTATGTTTTCTTGTTCATTTCTTTCTTCGTTACACGTACTAAACATTAGTTTGTAGCCTTGTACTGTATAAAATTATATTGAGTGCTTGACGTAAGGAAAATGAAAATCCGTTAATAAGTCAGACAATTGTTTCACTTCCCCTTCGGGTGTCCGCCTCCCTCCATAGCACCTGGGGTTTTCGGCTTTGCGGGCGCTGTTAGTCTCGTTTTCTCGATCGGTGTTTATCTCTAGTGCTAACCGTTACTCCACAGCGCTAGACTATAGGGTGTTGAAAAGAAGAATTCAATATTTTGAGAGGTTGTAGTAGGTTCATAAAAACAAGAAAAGAAATCTAATAAACATAGGTATTGAAATTAACATTTTCCGAGATATTAGTATTTGTTCATCAGCATGATAGGAGATTCTAAATGTGATTTTCATAAAAAAAAAAAAAAGAGAATACAATATTCTAACAGGTGGTTGTGCTCATCAAAACAAGACAAAGAACTTTAATAAACACGGGTCCTAAACTTAATATCTTCCAAAATATGAGTTCTTGTTCATCAACAACATAGGAGATGTACAATATTATTTCCATTCATTGTAATGCATCCTCTGCCTGGGGAATCATACTTTGTTACAATTTTTTTTACTGCATTTCCGATATTACACTGTATATCCAATAAGAAACAAGCAAAGAGCTCACATTAGAAGATATGTTGTTGTTGTTGTTACAATACCAATTTCAAAGCCCACTTTTCGTACAAAATTTAATTTAGGATCCATGTTTATTAAACGTTTTCCTTGTTTTGATAAATACTACCATCTGTCGAATACTGAATGAGTTTCCTTTTTATGGAAATAACATTGAGAATCTCTACGATGTTGATGAACTAGTATATATTAATTTTAGGACTCATGTTTATTATACAATTTTCTTACTTTAATAAATTACTACTCCACCTTTTTGAATAACGAGTGCTCTTTTTTAATTGGGAATTACATTGGGTATTCCCTATGATGTTTATGAAGAAGTACCCATATCTCGGAAGATATTATTTTTAGAACCCATGTTTAATAGGTTTACTTTCTTGTTTGGATCATTACTACCACCTCTAAAAACATTGAATTTTTTTTTAATGTTCTCTATATTTCAAATCGCGGCATTTATAGTGTATATTTATTTTTTAATATTTCATCCGTTTACAGCGACATATAATTGCAGTAATATTGGCTGAAGACGTTGTGTGTCAGTATATAAATTTTATTAAAGAGCATAAGTCCTTATATTTCTCATAAAACTTTATAATGACAGGGAAATAGGCATCAATCTTCACAAACACTTCGAAATAAAAGTATGTAAATATGAGATTCCAAATAATGCACTTCTGTATAAATTTACTTTTAATTCAGATATAACTTAGCTTCAATTCTGAGGTGTGGAGTTTTATATTTAATATCTTCCGACAGCAATAACACGATACTTTTGCATTTAATCCCTTGTCACAATATCGTTTCAGTATTGTATTAATTTCGTCGAGAGATACTAAGATGAAAATAGTTAAAAATTACATCAGTTTATAAAAAGATAGCAATATCTCTGGCAGGATTCATTCCTTAAGAGCACTTCCAAGGGCGCTCCGACACCTTGGAAGGGCCATTGGAATGGATCCTTTGCTGCTTGGTCACCTTGGCGGTGTGAACTTGGAGCGGGAGGGTAGGAGGCACCCATTAAGTGAGCGGGTGAGGGGGTCACATGCGGCCGGTGGGCTGGTACACCCTCATTATTCATCCCATAAATTCGGGGTGCACAATAGGCCTCAGTATGGCCGACGTGCCAAGGGGTCGTCCTAACTCGTCCGTAGCCACCGTGACCTAACCCAACCTATGAAAAGATATAGTCGAGTAACGTGAAACATACTATTTTGAGAGAGTTCCGCTACACGGCGCGGCTGTTGTGGACTGTGGTGATTTTAACTTGGCCGATCGGCACAAGAATAGATCACGCTCAGAGAAGAAGAAGTGAGCAAAACATACCAACTAATGACCTAAATATCATAAATGGTCTCTCGCATTACATGAGATAATATACGTCGTTCCATAATGTCTGACAGGCGACGTACATATTGCCGGCAAAGAGAGACAGAGAAGGATAAAGGTCTATCTATTCACACATCTCCGGGACGTGACGATGTTCTCCGTGACGTGGCGGCATCTTCCGAGGAAATAAAATATCGTCGCCTTGCAGACAAAGCTGTGCGTTCCTACATCTCCAGCAACGGCATTCGCCGACACGTTCAGTGCTTCTCCGTGATCCGTGCCGGCAAAACGTTTCGCTCGACACCGATATTTTTTTGTTTTCACGGACGTGATACTCTCTTCCCGCCTACCTGCTTTCTCTGAGCTGAGCGGTTGCCTTTTGAAGTAAGACGGTCCCCCCAACCTTTTCTGTCCACTCGGGGGGATGGGGTAATCTCTTTTTTCCGCTTTCTGAGGCAAACATAATTGTTGCCAATTCTCCCCTGAATGCTAACACTAATTGCAGTCTTTCTTAACATGTTCAAACAAGTGTTTCGTTTGCTGTTTGAAAGTCTTGTAAATTCCTTAGTTTTTTTTTTTTTTAATACAATTCCAAGATAGCAATGATAGATGAACAGCAATGTTAAAGATATAATTAACTTTATGAGGCACAATAATATTACCATGCCCAAAACCTTATCCATCCATCAAGGGAGTTATGTTGCAGGAAATCAAATCAGTCAATATTAGTAAGAAACATGCAGTGGAGTTGCTCGCAGGCTCGTATGGACACGAAGTGTTACGACTTCCTCCGTACCATTGTGTTCTTCTAGCAACAAAAGAGACCGACTGGGGATCCTCTGAAAAATCCTACCAAGTTACAACTGCACGGAACGGAAATGTGAGAACAGACGTGAAAAAATCATGTCGGAAAGGACGGATACGGACACGGAAAGCACCATCACGTCCCGGAGATGTCTGAATAGACCTTAATTGTTATTGAACCAATGGCAGAGGTCTCATTCCACGTTTATCTTGAAGTTGAACGTTTCAGACTGGCAAACTTCAAGATATGCTTGGAATGAGACCTCGGCCATTGGTTCAATAGCAATTTATCCTTCTCTCTCTCTCTCTCTCTCTCTCTCTCTCTCTCTACCTACAATATTTACGACGCCTGTCAGACATTATGGAACGAAGTATAAGAAATGTTGTTCTCCTTTACTAAACATTTGTGTTTCTTTCTTCAATGCAAGTCAGTGGTGAGAATGGCTTTCCATCGAATAATATTATGCAGATATTTAAGGGATTAGGTATAGGTTACAACAGTAATATTTTGGAAATATTCCACATTTTTTCCTCCATTACTATATCTTGTACAATAGTGAAAATTAGTACGTGTAAAACACTGTCATTCTGCTATATTAAAAAAATATTTTTACGATTTAAAAAAATTACATACATTTTTTTTTCTTCAAAATTCTGTTCACTGTGCAGTGATGAAGCGTTTCCCACATAACTAAAAAACTATGCAACATTCTGTGATGAAATTTTTTGTTTGTATTTATGCATGTCACATCTACAATATGATTTAAGATCACTTCTCTTACCTTTGATAGATTGTCTGGCAAAAAAATTAATTCATTTAAAAAATGGTCAAATATCAGTTTTTTTCTTTTAACACAACAAAATTATTTATTAAGGAATGTAATTGAAAGAGCATGATATTGTAAACACGAGTTTCAGCAATAAAATAAAAGAGAGAGAACATGGAAAAGTTAAGAAGTTTATGAGTTATGAGGGAAACGTGTCATCACTGCACAGTAAATTACCACCACTTTTAATTTTGAAAAAATATATATAAATAATTTTTTTAATCGTAAAAATATTTGTTTCATATAGCAGAAGGACAATGTTTTACGCATATCAATTTTCATTATTGTACAAGATACAGTAATGGAGGAAAAAATATTGAATATTTCCAAACGTTTTACTGCTGTAAGCTGTACCTAACCCATTAAGCTGAATAACTATTAAATCTAATTTCGCTGCTTTAGAAATAAAACAATAATTAATTCCCATTTATAGTAGGTAATAAACTCTTCGATTCTGCAAGATGTTACAAGTAGAATAAACATAAAGAACTGCCTATCAGCTTCTGGTGGAAATGGAAGTTTTCGTTTCAGTTCAGATATATTGTTCTGGAAAGTGTTATTTAGGTTAATTTTCCTTATTTTTAAGTTTTACTTAATTATATTTTCTGTAAAACATGGAAGATTTTTCCCCATCGTCCTGTCTCCTAAAGTCTTGCTCAGATGCAATGAACAGTAGAGTCACTCCGTACATTAAAATTCTTCGTGAAGGCTTCCGTTTATCTCCTTTGATGCAGAAGTATTTTAAGTAATTAACAACTGATGTATTTGACTCATCAAAAGGAGTGAGCCATTTCGACGTTTACTACTCCCGACGATTTTATGAACATTTTCTGAATATGTTTAGGAATATCTTCAACACGAAAGGAATGCAACATTTCGATATCACGAAACGACACTGTGTTTCAAGGGATTAATTACATTACTGATAAAATAGCTACGGCGCTTTTAGAAGATGAAAAGAGTTATGTAAGATTTAAACATTAATGTTAGGATTTACACACAATTTTAACTTAAAGCAAATAGAATAACATATATTTTTTCTGTTATAGGTATGTGTACGAAATTATTAGGATTAAACTTGCACGTTAGCAGAAGAAAGGTTAAAAAAAGCACCCCTCATGTTGAATAGATGTCACATATTGTATTATTGTAGTTATAATCGAAAATCTCGACACAAAGGCTTTTAAAGAATTGTCTAGGACCACAATCATTATGCTACCGAAACTACAATTTGCAGAAATGTAATATTTAGGACGTGTGTACCCAATTCCTTGCATACATACCTTGTGTCTGCTTGGGGACGTACGGGGCGAGGAGGCGTGTTCGCTTCTTCTCATATCCCTTCTGTGTAATATCACCTGCAAAGCAGAAGGAAAACAAATCGTTAGAACGAGTGTTCATAAAGACAGCGGCTCATTTCACATTTACACTTCCTTGTTTCAGAATGTAATCACACACTAAGTTTAACAATATACCTGAATACACAATACTGCGAAAATCGTCCGTTTGTGAAGATGGATGGTGCAGTGCATAGATATCCGAGCATCCGGTACTCAACTAGCGACGATACCTGAAGGTTTTGATAGCATTATTATTATTATTATTATTATTATTATTATTATTATTATTATTATTATTACTATTATCAATATAATCACCAATTCTTCACTTCTAAAGTCAGTACTGAATATTAAAAATTAGTATTATTGAGGATATATTATTATTATCATCATCATCATCAATAATCATTATCATCATCATCAATAATCATTATCATCATCATCATCATCATCATCATCATCAGAGTCCGTATACACCAGTTTCTATCTGATACTTTTCCAATTCACTGCGGGCTAAAGCAGGGAGATGCACTATCACCTTTACTTTTTAACTTCGCTCTAGAATATGCCATTAGGAAAGTTCAGGATAAGAGAGAGGGTTTGGAATTGAACGGGTTACATCAGCTTCTTGTCTATGCGGATGACGTGAATATGTTAGGAGAAAATCCACAAACGATGAGAGAAAACGCGGAAATTCTACTTGAAGCAAGTAAAACGATAAGGTAGGAAGTAAATCCCGAAAAGACGCTATTATTCGGTTGAGAAGCTTTTGTCATCTAGTCTGCTGTCAAAAAATCTGAAAGTTAGAATTTATAAAACAGTTATATTACCGGTTGTTCTGTATGGCTGTGAAACTTGGACTCTCACTTTGAGAGAGGAACAGAGATTAAGGGTGTTTGAGAATAAGGTTCTTAGAAAAATATTTGGGGCTAAGAGGGATGAAGCTGCAGGAGGATGGAGAAAGTTACACAACGCAGAGCTGCACGCATTGTATTCTTCACCTGACATAATTAGGAACATTAAATCCAGACGTTTGAGATGGGCAGGGCATGCAGCACGTATGGGCGAATCCAGAAATGCATATGGAATGTTAGTTGGGAGGATAATATTAAAATGGATTTGAGGCAGGTGGGATATGATGGTAGAGACTGGATTAATCTTGCTCAGGATAGGGGCCAATGGCGGGCTTATGTGAGGGCGGCAATGAATCACCGGGTTCCTTAAAAGCCAGTAAGTAATTATTATTATTATTATTATTATTATTATTACCATCATCATCCCCATATTTTCTCATCTTAAGTAGTGAATGCGAATATGTTATTATTTTTATCGATTATTATTTATTGTTATCATCATTTACATATTTTTCTTTCTTAAGTATTGTCTGTCAAACTTTGCGGCTATTAGCCTGTTATTATTATTATTATTATTATTATTATTATTATTATTATTATTATTACCTTCATCGCAATAAATATTTTATTTTTCCAAGTGCTGAATGTCAAGCCTGTTTTTTATTATGATGATTATTATTATGATTATTATTATTATTATTATACTCACTTACTTACTTACTTACAAATGGCTTTTAAGGAACCCGAAGGTTCATTGCCGCCCTCACATAAGCCCGCCATCGGTCCCTATCCTGTGCAAGATTAAGCCAGTCTCTATCATCATACCCCACCTCCCTCAAATCCATTTTAATATTATCCTCCCATCTACGTCTCGGCCTCCCTAAAGGTCTTTTTCCCTCCGGTCTCCCAACTAACACTCTATATGCATTTCTGGATTCGCCCATACGTGCTACATGCCCTGCCCATCTCAAACGTCTGGATTTCAAGTTCCTAATTATGTCAGGTGAAGAATACAATGCGTGCAGTTCTGTGTTGTGTAACTTTCTCCATTCTCCTGTAACTTCATCCCGCTTAGCCCCAAATATTTTCCTAAGCACCTTATTCTCAAAAACCCTTAACCTATGTTCCTCTCTCAGAGTGAGAGTCCAAGTTTCACAGCCATATAGAAGAACCGGTAATATAACTGTTTTATAAATTCTAACTTTCAGATTTTTGGACAGCAGACTGGATGATAAGAGCTTCTCAACCGAATAATAACACGCATTTCCCATATTTATTCTGCGTTTAATTTCCTCCCGAGTGTCATTTATATTTGTTACTGTTGCTCCAAGATATTTGAATTTTTCCACCTCTTCGAAGGATAAATCTCCAATATTTATATTTCCATTTCGTACAATATTCCCGTCACGAGACATAATCATATACTTTGTCTTTTCGGGATTTACTTCCAAACCGATCACTTTACTTGCTTCAAGTAAAATTTCCGTGTTTTCCCTAACCGTTTGTGTATTTTCTCCTAACATATTCACGTCATCTGCATAGACAAGAAGCTGATGTAGCCCGTTCAATTCCAAACCCTGCCTGTTATCCTGAACTTTCCTAATGGCATATTCTATTATTATTATTATTATTATTATTATTATTATTATTATTATTATTATTATTATTTTCTAGTCACAGTTTAACCTCGTACCGACGAGTAACGTCCACAGTCACAAACCTAGAGCCCGAGGCGTGAGCTCTGCGGTGACACAGTGAGTTCCTTATGCAGTGATTTACAGTTAAACATTACGCGGAGTGGCGCTTGAAGGTCGTCGACTCTCTTTATGGAATCTGTCTTCGAACATTAAAACTAGTATACAGCCGGGAACTCGTAAGTGCGCAATATATGCGCAGCAGCAAAAGAAAAAATAAAATAAAAATAGACCTGTATCATATTCGAAACAACACTTAAGTTTTGTGTATTATTCGGGATTATTTGCTATTCACAGTAACGTTTGTTATACATAATTAATTCATTAGTTTATTACTCTTATACTGAGTATAGGAAACGGACAGCAGTCTTTAACTCACTGACATGGGAAGTCATTTTGACAGTCTGCATTGCCTACACTGCAACAACAACCGACAAACATTAATCTGCCCACAAATCACAACAATGACTAATGACTCCTGCCATCCTATCTCATCGGACTATTGGCAGGCCGCGCATACGGCAAGACGCAAACGTAGACGACTAAGAATGCATTCCGAAAATTGTAGACAGCAGAGGTCTGCATCGGACGTTTTTGCTCGACCGCCAAGTAGTTCATAGCATAATCCGATAGGTAGCGCACATGCATGATGGGTAAAATTGTCACGAGCGATAAATCCTCGAACGGTACAAGCCGAGCGTTAGACATTCGTTCTTGTTACAGTGATGAAATGTGTAGTAACATCATAGATGTTTATAATTTCAAAACTTTGCAGTGTTTAACTAACCTCTCCATAGTACAACTACAAAACTTGCTTTAAAATGTAATATAAATGTTGTAGGCAAATGTCCCCCCCCCCACACACACACAGGAGTGATTTTGTTCTTACCACATCTGATAGATGTTATTGGATGCAAATGTAATTATTATAAACGGAGAACACAATCATGATAATGAAATAACTGTATCAAGTTTTCTAGTAATAATAATAATAATAATAATAATAATAATAATAATAATAATTAGTGCATCTATCTTTGCGTCTGGAACAGTTGTGCAGCATGATTATTTGTTTTATTATATTTTCTGTGACTTTATCTCTGTACTAATATTGTTATTAATCTACTGCTATATCAATAATATTTTGTAAAACGTTTCTACATTGTCGCAGTATATAGGCGGAACACTATGTATGGACCTATGATATTATATATGTGGTAAATAAAATATTGAATAATTATTAATTAGCAATAATAACTGTATATCGAAGTTTTTCATATTATTTTATTTATAACTTCATGTTCCTGTTTTGGTACGTTCCATTGACTGTTCCATTAAACGTTTGTCATAAACGCAGAAAATAAAGCCTTATTTTTACCGTATGAGCAAAACATATGTGTATCTTATCTGTCGCCTTCCATACAAGATAAGACATGTCGGTGAGATGACCTTGTACTGTGCTTCTATTTATTACGAGCGAATCACGACCGATCGTATCTCACTCGAGGGTGCGACACTCGACCGAGTTCAAGCGAGCGATTTAACTCCAATTCAGCACTCTGGTAGATAGTATAAACGGCATATAGAAGTATCCGAAAAGTCCAGTACTATAAAACTAGTCATAATGTATGTTTAATCAGCAGTCCGAAGTCAGGTTGGAACCTCATAAGTGACACCATCACTCATGAAACAACTAAGCCAGGAGATAATGGGTTGGGTGAGCAGTTCTTTTCTCCCCTCCATTGCATACATCGCTGAGTAGCAACATATTACACTAATCAGACTTCAGATGTATAGAATAATTGTTCTTCTTCTGACATATTATATCAAGTGAGATGTACACTCTTTGACACGGAAAATGATCGCTCTTCTGTAGCGTGAATTTGTCTAGTTTCGTTCAGTTTAACGCGAGGTTCACACGGTAAATATTGAGCAAAGAGGCCCAAGGATGAAATCAAGTCGTAGCAGTCACGCATCTGTATGTCACGAAACGACGCATTCCCTATGAAGCCTTTATGACTTTGCGTAGAGCCCTTTCTTCTCGTTACATAGACCGGGCTTCAAATCTCTCTATGTAAAACACACGCGTTTAAACACAGCGCACACGATGATTCCCGAGCTATTTAGAGGTGGGACTTAGTAAGTTATATGAACAGCGACTAATTGTCGTGTCAGTGGATGTACCTACTGCCTTATACAGCAATAGATGTGTGAGCCAGAACCTCAATTACAGGTATTAAAGCACAGTATAATACAGGGGCATAAATAACTCAATTAAGTCATGTAGACCACCCCTTAACTCCCCACCACTCCACCTTCCCCGGCTGAGACAGTAATCTACATTTAATTTTATATTTTCAGATATGCCTAGTAATATAATAAAATAAGTATATATAAACTTCAATCGTAAGACACATCTGTTTTGTAAATGTTTATTTGCTATATGAATATGGAATATATTAACGTTTTCGCCTTATTGGGCATCATCAGATATAATAAAATATGTAATCTGAACCTTGATCAAATTGAGCATATAACAAATGAGCAATGTATTATACATGGTGTTGGATCTTCATGAGCTTTATGTATAAAAGTATAAATAAAATGAAGGATAATTAATTTCAACGTGATGCAAACTTTTAAAATTGAAATTGAAATTGATTGTGTATACATATAACTCATGTTACGGTATAAATACAAATTAATCAATTAGAATTATACGATTTATCAATGATGTTAAAAAATTATGAATAAAATGAATAAAATGAATATATTACCATAAAAATTAATTAAAATTCACATTGTTCGAAAAATATCTTAGGGTACTATATACAATATTGATGTTGTGTTGTGACTGATGGATCTTATGTTGTCGATTAGTTGTAATTATACATGTAGAATTTCAATCGTGTAGTATACGTTCGCTTGTGAACTGAATGTTATCTGACATTGATACAAATAGTGGTTATTATTGATCATTTAGATCTAAAATATTCATCTGATTTTAATGACATACAGATAATTATCATTGATGATTACTGTGTGTAGTCAAAGTTTATCAGGGACTGTATATGTGAAGATGATTTATATGTATATGTCTTGATGTTTGTAGAAGTGTGTTGGTGGTTTGAAGCGAACTAGCTTAATGTTTTGGTGCAGTAAGAGCAGGAAGCAAAGCCACGTGTTGTTTAACGTACGAATTACAGAGCCAGGTGTTAAGACGTGACACTCATCCTCGATTCTTTGGCTTAGATCAGCCGTGGCGAAAATATGACTCGAGAGCATATTGTGGCTCGCAATGATAGCTGTGCATATCTCTTGCTTCCTACCTCCTCCAACCCCCACCCTCTCACTCACTGGAGTCAAACTCCGTTCCAATTGTATTTGTCTCTGACCTGCGAGTGGCGTATCGTCGCAATGTCTCTCTCGAAAACAGGTACCTCTACAAAAACGAAATTTTCAAGTAGGATGGGAGGACGCATTTTTTTGCTGCCAATTTGATGAGAATATTAAATGTATGATTTGTTCACAAGTATTACGAGGAAAACGGTTATATAACATAAAACGGCATTATACTACACGTCACTCATGAAACATTAAAAGATCAAGTATTATTATTATTATTATTATTATTATTATTATTATTATATTATTACCATCATCATCATCATCATCATCATCCCTCTACGACGATCCTATTTCAGCAGATGACGAATAATGCGGTTAGAACTTCAATATAAGTTCACAGATTTACAATGTGATGTTAAATGAAAGCTAGATGTAAGGACTTGACAAATGTTGAACTTTTCAAATCTTTGCCAAAAAATAAATATCCGAAGCTTCGTTCTTTCGCTTGCTCTGTTGAAGCCATGTTCGCTACAACTTAGGTTTGTGAAAAATTATTTTCAACAATGAAAAATTTAGATCATGACTGACAGACAAATACCTTCGTGATCAACTACGACTGGCAGTAAGTGACATAATTCCTGATTTTGAAAACTCTGTCGGAGAGACATTCTGAAGACAGTTAATTTTAGGTTGTGATAATGTCCAAAGTTTTCTTATTCATTTCTTTCTTCGTTACACGTACTAAACATTAGTTTGTAACCATATACTGTATAAAATTATATGTAAGTGCTTGGCGTAAGGAAAATGAAAATCCGTTAATAAGTCAGATAGTTGCTTCACTTCCCCTTCGGGTGTCAGCCTCCCTCCATAGGTGCTATGCACGTTGCAGGTTACACATACAGTATATATACGCGATCATATTTTTGCCACGGCTGGCTTAGATGTTCTATGTCTCGAATCTTGTATTATATTATCATATTATCAAACCTGTTTCTGTGGCGATGGGGATGAATATGGGAAGATATAGCAATGGACATGAACTACAAGTGTGTGTTCGTGTGTGCGTGCGTGTGTGCGTGTTTATTTGTGTGACGGAGCAAATACAAAATACATACCGGTACTGTGATTTGTCCTATGGTGAGATACTTTCCGGACACCTAATAGTAGATATTATGCATGGCGTACGCATAGACTGAAAATGCATAGTATATACTTGTTTTTTTGAAAGATGGGACATGACAAGAGCGTTGCGATCGGAAAAACAACTGAATGTCACATAGCGTGGTAGGTCTGTTGCTATGGTAACGACGGTTGAGTTACCAAACTTCCGTTCTCAAATGACGAGTGCTTAATAGATCCCTTGGCAACATTTATTGTTCACACAATTGTAGGTAATATTGGAACGTTTCGTCTTTGATTCTCTGTCGATTTTTGTATTGTTTTTTTTACCTTTGCGTCAATTATCAATGAATGTTTTAACGTCAATTGCTAGCGTCCATCAGCAGGCAGTGTGGTAGTCCATATTGGCAACATAGCACTGTAGTTCCAAGCTCGGCCGCTTAACTGTCATGTCCCATCTTTCAAAAAAACAAGTATAGATGCTTTGCACGGCGTGTGCGCACATGCATTCAGGAAGTTGTACTGTAGATATCCTCTGACGAGAAGTCGTCAGATAAAAGAGACAACATCGCAACTGCGACTATTCTATTCTCCACACTCACTTCCATTGTTTCGTGTTCCAGACTATAGCACGTCCATACTTACGTTAATTGCAATCACTTGAGGGCGGGCAAAACAGTTCTCCTTCAGATGACGTTTCACGTAGCTGAGGAAGAGGACGGAAGGCACAGACAACGCGTAGGTTCAACAGTAACGATTCGCGCTCGGTTCTACTTTTCCCCATAAATAACACCAGAAATATTCCAAGGCGGTACAAGCCGTGGCAGGCACTAACAATACGGATAAAACCCACGCGATCCAGCACAGTGGTCAATTCTGAATGTTCGGGGCACCGAGACGCGAAACGGTCACTTAAAACCGCGCCCAAAATGTGTCTTCATGCAACTCCTAATAAAGTTAACTAAAACGTGATATATTGTTGTAGTAACATTTCAGCCCCACGTTGTCGACATGTGAAGAAAAATGAATTTATCAAACCATATAATGAAAACAAATAGAAACCTCGTTCTGTATAACTATGTGCAATAAAAACCAACCATTATCTGAACATAAAGCTCAATTAGAATAACCTTGTTTCACAGTTTATTATGATGAATAAAAATTAATGACTTTGCTACACCAAATATACACAATCAACAGGAACAACGTCACCCGTTATTTACGATAATGCTCATCAACTAAAAAGTCTGTAAATAATTTCATTAGAAAACCAATAATTTTATGTAGCTTAAAAATATGTCTACTATAACACTTCTTGTGCACTCTCAAAATAAACAGGAACATAAAAATTCATTCGCTGCTTATTCACTTACATTATATACTTTTTTAATGTACCAAAGTACATATGATATTTCCAAGCAGATATTGTGCATCATCGTTAAGATGAAAGAGAAGTGGAACGGAGAAAAATTCTCCGGCACCGGGATTTGAACCCGGGATTTCAGCTCTACGTGCTGATGCTTTATCCACTAAGCCACACCGGATTCCCATCCCGATGTCGGATCGAATCCTCTCAGTTTAAGTTCCACCTCTTGGGTTCCCTCTAGTGGCCTACCCTCTGCACTACGTCATAGATGTAACTTATGACAGTAGGATATTGTCCACATATGTGCGGAGGTGCACTCTTTATTTATGACTAATTGACCGGGATCCGACGGAATAAGCGCCGTCTTAAATCACTAAGTGATTTTACGCATATCATATATTATATATTACCGAAGTACATATGATATTTCCATGCAGATATTCTGTGTCATCGTGAGATGAAAGAGAAGTGGAACGGAGAAAAATTCTCTTCGGCACCGGATTTCAACCCGGGTTTTCAGCTCTACGTTCTGATGCTTTATCCACTAAGCTACACCGAATTCCCTTCTTTCTTTCTTGAAACGGGTTAACAATATATAGACATGATGCTTGTTTCGCTATTCAAGGCTCCATTGTTATACTTTGTGTTTGTTATAAAACAACTTTCATGGATTCGCGAAATTTCATTTCAAGAAATTATTTCATATGTGCAGACTTTACGAAATGCGTAGACCTTACCTTAATACTTACAGTTTCATATAAAAGGCAGGGGGAACACATTTTAGAGCACAAGTATCCTGTACAGCAGTCATGTCAATTGATGTCCATAGGAGCAAGCGCGAGCTTCAGAACTCAGGACAGCCTCAGCGCTTTAAAGCGGAAAGGAAAGAGACAGACGAAAGAGGTGGTATATGCCGCTTGATCGAGCTACAGTATATACAGGGATGGCCAGCTCCGATTCAATAGATAAAGGGAAGAGAACTTATTAAAACTGTATCCATGTTAATTTTTAGATTTGTCTGAGAAGTATAAGTGCATTGTAAGTATGTAAGTTTTAATTTTAATGCTCATTTTTCACAAGTTTGTCTTTTTTTATTCAAAAGAAATATTTTCTCAACTTTTTTATAGAAAAGTGAAATTTTCAGATATAGGCCTATTTATTTAGTAGCCTTATAGGTACTGAAAGAATGTTTTCGTAAATCTGATATACAGTAAATACTTATTACTGAAGGTAGTGTATTGAAAATTTTGAAAATATTCGCATGGAAAGTGTTTGTAAGAAAATGAATTAACAAAGGAACTATTGTTACATCATAAGCAGAAGATATGTGCTCATGTGTTACAAAAATCTGAGCTCTGTAGCTTCAGCAGATTTCGAGAAAATAATTTAATATTCTGATGATAGTTGCGCACCAATATCACCTTAAAAGCATAATGCGATAAGAGTTTTGTTATGGAATATTAGTTACATTTATAACATATACAGCACCTAGGTAACTTTGGTTTCTACTGTAATATTGTTTTCATTAGTTTATTGATTACTTTTATAAGGCTAAAGATACAATCAAGATCAATTCCAACTTACCATATCATACTCAATCTCTTCTTCTTTTTTTTTTTTTTTTTTTTTTTTTTTTTTTGTGGAACATCACTTTCTTTATGAATGATGTGTTTCATCCATTTAGTACAGTATAGTTGTACTACTATGGGATTTAAGTGAATATTCCTTCTTAACTCTTTATTATGTTATTAACATTTAAAACACAACTGAAATATTTAGAAATTAGTGTTAGTACTTTTGTTTTATAGACAATATAGCTAATATCAAACAAAAAGGAAGCCATATAAAAACAACGATAAAAAATTTCACGTTCCGTTTGAAGTTTATGCACTACTGTTTTCTTAATCCAACAGGCTGGTAATTCATATACACAACCCTTCCTCTTTCCATACTTAGCGCTTGATGCCCGCGCTCGACGTCAAGGTCAGAAAAATGCGCTTGCTTTGATATCACTGCTGTACAGGATGGGACAAAATACACTGCTTAGTTCGTACCAGGAACCTGACCCACATGCAGTCTTCTTTAAATCCTTACGTTGCCGTATGGGTATATTGAATAAAATTTGCAGGTGCAGCAAGTGAAATCAAGAGATATGTTAGGATAGCTGATCTGCAATTTATTCTAAGATGTCTAACCATTATTTGGGAATTAAACAGATTTCAGTGTGACAACATTGACATATTTCATTTACTCAGTCGTCTGCCAATGTCGTCAAAGGTGAAACAGACTGACGTGAGGAAAGGCCGTTATATTTTTTCCTCTACAATGCCGGTACTTGATATTTAAATCTGGAATCAGCGCTGCACAAATTTTAGATCACGCGACGTCACTGCTGAATAATGATCAAGTGGTGGTGATGTTGGAAACAAAGACGACGATAGAGTTTACGATTATGGCGCAATAAATTGTGTTACTAAATTTGTTTCACTTGCATGGACTCGGATATGACTATATCAGTAAAACAACTGCACATTTCTACAGGGTGATTCACGAAGATTTACCGTCCCTTACGGAACTTATTTTCGAAGACATTCTGAGCAAAAAAGTCATATGATCATTTTTCCTATTCTCAATAATTTCAGAGTTACACTAATTTGAAGTTGTTTGTAAAATACAATTATTCTTGAGTTTTAAGGGTAAAAGAATATTACAGATAAAGAATGAACTATTCAGGAGTACCATTTCTTTAATTATATAATATTACGAAGCTAAAAATGTGTTGTGAATTTCATAGTTGCTTCGTACAGATTTTTTTCTCCCGATTTTTAACTACAAAATTGCATTTACATTACGCATTTAATACAGCAATCGTTACAAATCACGCCACTCTTGTAAATTCTTTAAGACTGTACATTAGGATGCAGAATTAAACTGTAAAGAATCAAGTTCCTAAAGTCGTATGATTTTGAACAACTTTTCTTATAAGTGCGTAAGAATGATGTCATTTTTAGTTAAAAATTCAAAAACAAAATCTGTACAAACCAATTAACAACACATTTCTAGGTTCAGAACACTAGCCAATTAAAAAAATAACACTTCTGAATAGTTCATTCTCTATTTGTAATTTTTTTTACCCTAAAAACTAAAGGAGAATGGTATTTTACTAGCAACTTCAAAATACTGTAACTCTAAAAGTATTGAGAATAGGACAAATGTTTATATAAATGTTTTGCTCAGAATGTCTTCGGAAATAAGCTCCATAAGTGACGGTAAATCCTCGTGAATCACTCTGTATACATGAAGTGTATACCAGTCCTGGGCATAAGAGGGGAAGTCAGAAGGACGCAAAAATCCCTGCCCATGTCCTTTTCGCTTACACCGCATTATAAACAAACGCAGAGTAAGTCTCTGTGCATCAATGGTGGAATTTAAGCGACCAGCTAGAGCCGAAAGTTCGTAAAAGCTATGATGCCGGATGATACAATCCATCACTGACCTTCATGCCTCATCGTACCGCACCAAAACATTACTGTCTCAGCCGGGGAAGGTGGAGTGTGGAGTTAAAAGAGTGGTCTGCAGTGACTCAATCGAGTTATTTATGCCCAGGCTTGGTATATACCGTTACACTAGAAATCATTCAGTCATAGTGTTCTGCCCAAGGGCAGGCCTTTCATGGCAAACCCAGCATTCTCCAAGCTTTCCTATTTTATGCCTTCCTCTTAGTTTCCGCATTTGATCCATATATCTTAATGTTATCATATGATATTTTTTCTCTCTCGAACTCTTCTCCCGTTCACCATTCCTTCCAATGCATCCTTCAGAAGGCAGTTTCTTCTCAACCAGTGACCCAGCCAATTCTTTTTTCCTCTTCCTGATCAGTTTCAGCATCATTCTTTCTTCACCCACTCTTTCTAACACAGCTTCATTTCTTATTGTGTCTGTTCATTTCACACCTTCCAGTCTTCTCCATATCCACATTTCAAATGCATCTTGTAGCTTCTCTTCACGTTCGTCGTCCACACTGTGGAGTAACGGTTAGCACGTCTGGCCGCGAAACCAGGTGGCCCGGGTTCGATTCCCGGTCGGGGCGAGTTATCTGGTTGAGGTTTTTTTCCGGGGTTTTCCCTCAACCCAATACGAGCAAATGCTGGGCAACTTTCGGTGCTGGACCCCGGACTCATTTCACCGGCATTATCACCTTCATCTCATTCAGACGCTAAATAACCTAAGATGTTGATAAAGCGTCGTAAAATAACCTACTAGAAAAAATTCACGTTTGTCCTATACAATGCCACACTTTACACAAAGCACTTCACTAGTCTCTTCCTAGTTCTTTTTCCAGAGATCCGCAGAAGACCCTCCTTTTCCTATTAAACGCTTCCTTTGCCATTGCTATTGCTATTCTCCTTTTGAATTCTTGGCAGCAGCTCATTAGAAATCATGTAATTAATAACAAAAAGAATAAAAACACAATTTTGAATAGTGCACTGTAATTCTGTCATAAAGATTCCAAATAATATCACGCTGTTCTTAGAATAAAATGTATATTTTCGTAATAAAATCACCTGTAAATGTTTGTACAAACAAAATCAGAGGAGTAGTTTACGATGATAGACTGTGCACGGATGGGCAGACAGATGTGGCATGTCGAAAACACTTCCTCGGTATCAGGAATGTCGAATAGTTACTTAAAAATCTATAAATTAGTGCAGTTTCACGATACTCTCTCTCTAAACTTCGTACAGAAAAATTAATAAATAAAATATTCATAATCCTCTACTAAAAATCCATTCTTCTTGATGAACTCCCCACTGTTAGATAAGCTCTGTTGTACCAACAGAAAAGTCTGTCCCATGAGAGCAGAAAGGCAAAGCTCCTGCTTACACCTCACAAAACGAAACTTCAACGTGCTCATAATTTGTGTGTACGTTTTGTAAGCAATGTTCGCAAATATTACCCCATCTCTGGAAGCAATAGGTTGGCTTAAACTAGATAAGAAAATAAATTTACATTCACTTCTCCTTCTCTTCGAAATATTGAATTCTTCTATTCTTTCGTACCTGTCGTGTCGCTTCACTTACCTCTGTTCCCGCATAATCTGAACACACGCTCTCGCCATGAAACAATACTAACAATACCATCCCATCGTACCTCCTCATACTCATCCTCTTTCACAATAGCCTTGCCAAGATTCTGGAATTCGCTACCTCCTAGCATCAGGAACTGTCGAAATAAAATTGGATTTGTATTTTATTTATTTGCTAATAACTGTAACATAAAATATAATATAAACAGAAAAAAACTTTAGCTCACCCCTTAAAGAGTAAAACTCGTACACAGGGGCGGATTCATGAATTGAAATTAAGAAGTATATAATACAATTTGTCTTATGTCTACTACACAATAAAAATATATAAATTTAAATGTACAATTTTTCATTATTTATAAAATCCATACATAATTTTTTAAATTGAATACTAGATCTATTAGAATTGACAAGATTAGGATATTTAAATATAAATTTGTTATATGTTCTTGGGCCTGAATTACTACTATCATTAAATACTGTAGAACGCAAACTTACTAGGTACTTGGTCAGTAAGTGAGACTCGTTCAGACATGGCTTCTTGTATATAGTTATTTTATTGTATCACAAAATATTTCAATATCCGGTAATTTCAGCACTCTATAATTTTGTTATCAAAGGTTTAATTTGTACTTCAGCAAAAAAAAAAAAAAAAAAAAAAAAAAAAAAAAAGTTTTCTTTTTTCATAACTTCTATAATAAATTGTCCTGTTTTATTAATCAGGTAATATTTTAATACTTTGATTTTTATTGCAATTGTAAATTTAATATTAATTGTAATTTTATTCTCAATATTGTAGTTGTAATCGCCTGATAGAGGGGAAAAGAAGGGCTGATGGACTTATCTCTACCAGGTTAAATAAATATATACTATAATACTATATTACACTGGGAAGTCCACATCTGTGGAGTAACGGTTAGCGCTTCTGGCCGTGAAACCAGGTGGCCCGGGTTCGATTCCCGATCGCGGCAAGTTACCTGGTTGAGGCTTTTTCCGGAGTTTTCCCTCAACCCAATATGAGCAAATGCTGGGTAACTTTCGGTGCTGGACTCCGGACTCATTTCACCGGCATTATCACCTTCATCTCATTCAGACGCTAAATAACCTGAGATGTTGATAAAGCGTCGTAAAGTAACCTACTAAAATAAAAAATACACTGGGAGGAGTATGCTCAAAAAACTGTAATTCTCGGCTTCTAAGAGGAATGGAGAGGGGAAGCCCCGAGATAACCTACTGGCACATCGTGACAAGCTCTACTTGAACTCGCCGAGATTTGTACGTACCTATTTTCCGACACGTACTAGTCATTACGAAAACGGTGAGCCATACATGTAGTTGAAATCGGTGTTAAATAAGCGGAGAAATTGTGTGAAATCGTCTTCTCGCGCGTGAATTCGGTTTGATTTGTTCTTTGTGTTCAAATGGCTCACAGGTTACAATCTAGGACGCTGATGATTCCGTCCATCACGATCCATTAACCACACACCTTCGCAATCTGCGGCTTTGAAACATGGATACCAAACCAGAGGAGTGCGTGGGTCGCCTGCAGGTGGCTTCTCCAAGCAGTTTTTGTCTGAAAGCAGTAGTCCTTGATTCGAGGAAAATCTTTTTTATGAGTTTCTATATATAAAGCTTTTGTACACATTCGCACTCTTTGTTAGAATCTTGATTTCATAAAGTGGGTCTGATCGCAGTAGCGAGGTTACTCCAACCGGGTAATAACAATATCTGTCAGCAACTTTCCAAAAAATAATATGTTCAAATACATCACGCCTATCTTATAGCTGTGGGAGCGATATGTGGGCAGAGTTTGTAAAACCGTTCTTCAATGACAACAGTTTACCGTCGATGCTTGGCCCCTTACAAGTATGGACAAGATAGATCTCTGAGACTCGTTCTACACTATTTCATTTGAATCAGGATACAAGAGAACACAATTCCTCAGTCCAGACTTAGTCTTCCGAATTTACCATGGAGTTTTATAAAAACATGATAAATCGAAGATCATGGCTGTGTTTAGGCTAATATTTCGACAAAAAAGTGATTTTTTAAATGTTTTTCAATTTATTCTTTAAATGAATGATACGGGAAACAAAAAATCTATAATTCAATTTAATAAACCCTGATACACAAGGTACAACAAAAAACTTTTATAAATTAATAATACAAACCACACAGTAAAAATAAACTATAATAAATTGAAAAAAAAAATTAATCAACAATATATACAAAAACAATTAATTTTAACAGAAAAAATAAAATAAAATAAAAAAAATCTTATATCAAAACTTTCCTTAACTATATCCTCCGCTTTCGAATATTTATTTATTTATTTATTTATTTATTTATTTATTTACTTATTTATGTATTTATTTTTTGTTAGTAAGTTTGAAATGAATACAAGTTAATACAATGTAAGATAAACTAGCTCACTCCTGAATCAGTAAGACTCGTGCTCAGGAGGGGATTCCAATACAGACAAAAATAAAATTAAAATTGAGAGTGAATAGAGATTAAAAAGTGTTTAATATGTTTAAAAACCCACACTATAAATCCAATATAATTTTTTTTATTAATTTGGAGAGGATTCGTGGTTAAAATAATATTAGAATAAAATTTGTTTAATAATCTGGGACCTTGACTCATGCTATGATAAAAAGCTGCATTGGTTTTACATTTAGGTTCAGACAAACGCAGAGAATTCGTATTTTAGTTCTATATTTATGTATATACCTTTCAAAGTTATTAAGATTTCTGTGAAAATATTTTAATAACTATATCCTCCGCTTTCGAATATTTATTTATTTATTTATTGTTAGTAAGTTTGAAATAAATACAAGTTAATACAATGTAAGATAAACTAGCCTACTCCCGAATGAGTAAGACTCGTGCTCAAGAGGGGATTCCAATACAGACAAAAATAAAATTAAAATTGAGAGTGAATACAGATCAAAAAGTGTTTAATATGTTTAAACCCAAACTATAAATCCAATACAACTTTTTTTTTATTTTTTATCAATTTGGAGAGGATTCGTGGTTAAAATAATATTACAATAAAATTTGTTTAATAATCTGGGACCCTGCCTCATGCTATGATAAAAAGCTGCATTGGTTTTACATTTAGGTTCAGACAAACGTAGAGAATTCGTATTTTTATTCTATATTTATGTATATACTTTCCAAAGTTATTAAGATTTCTGTGAAAATATTTTAATAATATAAAATAATAAATCTGTTTAATGTTGAAAACTTTGAAATGTTTACACAACAGTTCAGTTGAGTAATCTTTCTGCTTTTTTAAACAAATTTTTAATACTTTTTTCTATACTAAAATTAACGGATATAGGTTGGATATCATTCACAAAAAGTTAAGTATCTGTGATGGGGGATAAAGAAGCAATTTACAATTTCTCACATGAATCTCTTTTTTTTTTCTGAATAAAACAAGGCAAATTGTCAGTATCTCGAAAAAAAAAAAAAACATTAAAATCATCATCACTATCATCTATCAAGAATTCGACATGCATAAAGTCCACTGGGTAATTACTTTACAAATTGACTCTACTTATAAGGCTGAATACTCTGATGTAATGGTACTATATAAATGTTAGGTGTGTTTCGAAATGCAATTAATTTGTTATGTAAACTTCTCCTTGTGAAGGCATTGAAAATGCAGGAGTGCTACAGTTTCAGCAACAGCCGAGGGTACATACATGCATGCATACATACATACATACATACATACATGCATGCATACATACATACATACATACATACATACATACATACATACATACATACATACATACATACATACATAGGGGAGACTGTTGTACCTTCAGCACAGTGTACCTTTGAACATTTTTTGTTTTTTTAATTTTTGCTGCTACCTAGAGGACTCAAACTGAAGTAGATTGTAGGGAAAGCCGCTAATTAGCTCTGGTCATAGTTTCGGTTTGATTTACTGCAAAGTGTGAGTTCTGTAGACAGAAGAATTTTTTTAGTACCAAAAGTAAACATTTCGTTCATTGATGTATGTTTTCTAACACAAAACCAGATTCTATTTGTTAATATCTTTCAAGTACAGTGTGTTCCCTATCATCTGGTGAGTAATAACATATTTTAATTTCCATGAATTATTCTAATCTCTAGTTTTAGGAGCCATATTTGTTTGAAAGTGCATCCTCTTGCACCTTTGAACACAAAACATGTTGTACCATGGAACATGTTCCAAGGTACAAGATACTATCGGTTTTTGTTTTTCTTTTATTTTAAGATCATGTCACTAAGTAAGTCTGGAGTTAAGAGGTCCCAAATTGATACGGCTGCCCTGAAGAAAACTGTTAAAGCAGTTATTGCTCCTCCAAGAAATAAAATCTCAATCAGGGAGTCCTGCTCTGGTTTATGACTGCAAATACATTTTAAATATGATTCTCAGTTTTTACAGCTTATATTCCCACCTATATTCCATGTGTTCCAACTTAGAAGAGACTATGCTACAAGGTACATGATCCTGTTGTACCTTTGAACACATTACATATCCCTTCATTTTATTTTTTCCATCCTTAATAGATCTGTAAAACAGGAAAATACATACAGGAAGTTGTAAAGGAATCTTCAATAATTTTTTTATTTAAACAATTTCATTTCCCAAAATTAAAAAAAAAAAAATAAAATGTAAAAGTGTTTAGAGGTACAACAGTCTCCCCTACATACATACATACATACATACATACATACATACATACGTGTGTAAATACGTATTAAATATAGGTCTACGCACAAACCTGACATATGCACATCTCTTTCATAACCTCTTCCAGTCTACCTACAAGGAAACCTGCAGAAGCTGAAAGATAGATTGGACGCTGTTGATACAGTATGCAACAAAAGCGAGAGCAAAGAATTTAATTGTGGCTGTCAAGTTGGACAGTGCCGCTCCAGTCTCCAGCTGTGATGTCGTCGATTTGTTGCATAACGCGGATCAAACACTACAACAGTTTCATAACAAAACAAATTGTTTTTCCCAGGACTATTACGCAAATCACGTGCATTGCGATATAACGTACGCCCGTAACTACGAATGCGTCCACTACACTCCCACTATCTCCGCGCTCGCATTTCAAAACTTTTCGATGCCCACGTTCATCACTCTCATTCTTTTAGCAAACGTGTGCTCTCCAATTTACTGTATGCGAGTCTGAAAAGCAGAGCGAGTCTCAAAATACAATCCACATCTGCTCTCACAGAACTGTACAATAATAAATACTATTTAGGCCTATTTAAACGTTTCTTCACTTGCTTTCAACCGAAACAAATATTTCCGTTCCTGTCTAGTGTTTAATGTTATTACAGTATTTTGCTCTTACTTATGGACTATTTTTGGCTTCATTACCACGGTTTCGTTGTGACTGGAAGGAAATAACGGGAGAAAGAAAATACGGAAAGGGAAGAGAGAAAAATGAAAAAAAAAGACAAGGTAGAAATAAAAATGTACTGTAAATAAAGAGACATGGAAGATGAAGGTTGATACAAGAAAGTAAAGAAAGGGACAAGTAAAGAAGTATAACTTAATGAAGAAGACAGACATACTGAGATACTGACAACATACAGATCAAGGATAACACAAAAAAAGACAGAAAGAAAAAAAAAGAGTCAAATAAAGGAAGAGAAATAAAAAAGTAAGAAAAGAGTATGAAAAGGCAGAAAAAAGGATGGTAAAAGAAATAGGAGAAAAGTTTAACCAGTGACCGAAGAAGAAATAAAATGAAAGGTAAAATAAGATAAAGCAAAGTGGAAGAAAATAAGAAAGACAGAAGGTACCGTATAAAGAGAAATATATATATATATATATATATATATATATATATATATATATACTGGGTGTTCATTTCAAAGTGTGTCATGACGTCACTGTTGTTGGGTCACCGATTTGAAGCGAGTTTCAGTTTATATGTTAGAGAAGTTGCCTATTATTTAAGGCGTTCTTCAATCTGAACTTGAGAACGTGTACGGTATAACTTGAACGTCGTAGCAACAGATGGCGGTCTGTACGGTCTGTGTGCTACCATAACCTCTTTCGAACTGTGTTTTGCGCCGGCAAGTCGTACGCAGGGTATTTGTTATCATCGGTTGCGTATGGTAACATTCCACAACACAAATCAAATGCTCCGTGTCCACATTGACCGTCGAAGTTAATGTCAACAAATACGTAACTAATCGTCTTAACCCTCTCCCCATATCCCGACAGTACGTATTTCCAAACAGTTCACATTCCTGCCACTACCGGCGCTACCGTACGTATCGGCACGTACTCTTCAGAATGAACGCCGTACTTGCTAGGCAACTTCTCTGGCACGTAAGTAATACACCTTTGCGGAAGTGTAGGAAGATTGAATTCTCTAGGCTCATCAGCTAGCCACATGACGGCATACAGCGAGCCAAGACACATTTTGAACTTAACACCCAGTATATTTATTTATTTATTCTGATGTAGTTAAGGCTATCAGGCCTTCTCTTCCACAACACCAGGAATACAAATACAATAATAGAAATAAACAGAAAAAAATACACAATATACAAAGTAAAGCTACACAAGAAATAGAGAGAGAGAGAAAACACCATAAACAAAGTAAAGCCACACAAAAATATACACAGCTTGCAGTCACACAAACTTTAAATGAGTGATTAAGTATCATAATTAATTGTATCCTAACTTGCAATTTTAATCTAGATTAAAAAAGAAAAAGAAACACAAATCAATACTTCTAGCAATACCTAAAAAACATTAACCGAGACAAAATTTTCCAATTTAATTTTGATTTGTGATAAAGTCCGGCGTTCTATGATGAGGGATAGAAAGAAGAGCTTGATGTCGGTTTCGAAGAGTTGTAAGAAATTGAAAGCGCGATAACAGATAATTCGGAGTAGAAGTATGCATGATTCTAAACAGAAGAGACAGTGAATGTATTGTTCTTCGTTCCTTCAGACGCACCCATGAAAGTAACTGGAGGGAAGGTGTTATATGGTCAAATTTACGAGTATTGCAGATGAATCGTATGCACACATTATGAACACGTTGTAGTCTCTCAGCTAAGAACTTACATTAGTTAGCAAGGAATCGCAATAATCAAAATGGGGCATTACAAGCGTCTGAATAAGATTCTTTTTTAGACTAAGTGGTGGAAACTCTTTCATATGAAACAAGGAGTAAAGTTGAGAAAATATTTTTTTGCAAATGTGTGTTACTTGAGTGTTCCAATTTAGATCGCTATCCATAAAAATGCCAAGATTTTTAACGGTTTCACTGTATTTAACAATAATTCCATTCAATATTATATATGGTATAGTACCACTATCAAGAGTGCTTCGTAGACGATTAGGTGTGTGGAGAGGAATAGAAACGAGATGGAAGAAGAGGCACATGTATAGATAGTATAACATATGCGTACATTAATAAACAATATGAAGAAAGAAAAATATTTGAAAAAAAAAAAAAACTCGAACGTATAGTCGGAAAAACAATGTGAGGTAATAATCAATCAAAACTGACAGGTCTGAAGAACACTCGGGCATAATAGTTATAAGAGACGAAATAGAATTATTCTGAATAACATAATCCGCACCCATATTGAAAAATGTCACAGAATGTACTGAGCATGAACAAGTTACTTTTGGTTATGAGACGACAGATTCGGCAATGCAAGACGAACATTTATTTTGAGCCGTTAGAATAAGGAGAGTGTCTATTTCCGCAAGCGCACGCCTTGCAAACGCTGACCACATGGCTATTGTAAGAGTAAAATTCGTGAGTACCCATTAACGGTACACTCCGTGTATTATAATCTCGATTCTTTCAAGTGCACCGCTTATGCAGGAACAGCGATACTATAGAATCATTTGTTGAAAAATGAACTTGAAAGTTGTCGTGATGTATACAAAGGAGATAAAAGTAATTTTTTTCACAGAGATTTAGTTGCAAATGAAAGAAAATCTTAACATTTTCGTCCCAGCTTTACATTTGTACGAGATTATTATTATTATTATTATTATTATTATTATTATTATTATAACTATTATCATTATTACTACTACTATTACTATGTCACAAATTTAAACACAACATTGATATCTCAAGGTCTTTAATACGAGTAGTATATTATACGACGAGTTGCAAAAATACAGCGTTATGCAAGAGTTGGCCAAATTAAGATCCAAGAATGCAGTGAAGTTACTTTTGCAACTGATCGTATATACGGTAATATGTAGACAGTGGATGCTGGATGACTTATCGTTGAATGTAAGTGCACATTTACTATATGTTACATTTTTTTCATTCAGACCATTGGCTGAACAGGTTTTAAACGTAAACAGACGACGCTACTGTATCTCCGTACAGTCAGAAGGAAAAGAAAAATAATGTACTGTAATACATACCTTGCAAGTTCAGTCCTCGTCATCATTGATGCAATTACCAGCGTTGCAGTAAACGATGATATATTCTCGTAAGTTGTCGAAGCTGAATCGTCTTCGCCTATCACTTAAACAGTTCTTGTATCGAGAGAATTTCTGAAGAAAACCTCTAAAATGGGGATTACTCAATTTCTTTAGAGGAATATTTGTACTGAGCATCATGTTGCACGTGTCGTCAGACCCGCACAACTAAACGATGATGATGATGATGATGTAGATGGTTCCTCAGATTTCATTTCAACGCATTTCCTGTGCGATGTACTGTTGCAATGTTTCTCTATAGCCCGAGTTGTTTTGGTTTTCATTTCAATTTTACATACATTACACACGATATTGTCTTCGTTAATACATAAAATGTCACTCTCATACTTCTTAATTGCACTTCGTATCTCTGACCGAATTGGACGTTTTTGCCTTCGACGTTATGAATGGATCAGCACAACATTATTTAACGCGTACTAAATACTTGAGCAGGATAACACAACTGCACACATTGCGTTGCAATTTACTATGAACAGGTCGGGGTTCATTCGTTTTGTACGCTGCTGTATTCGCCAGGTACACAAAAGACGGACGGCGCGGCACGTGCCATATACTCTGATACGAAACAACCTCACTTTTCCTTAAGTCATCCCGCATCCACTGTCTAGTAATATGTTATCAAAATGTTGTTTATTTTGCTAACAATGAAAAAGAAAAAGAAATTCGTAATAAGACTTCAAATTTAGTTTCTTTCATATAATCCAGGACGCCATGTTGGCGTTTCATTCTTAGTAACCACATTATAGCAACGTAAAATCAACGAGCAAAGTTATTGCTGACGACATTCGAATCATTTGCATAATGCAGGAATAAAGTGAAATAAACGAGATTTTTCTTACATCAGAGGACACTGAAGAGGCAAGAAATAAAGTGAATATTTAGAATTCTATAAATTGTCAGAATGCAATAATTTCCTTTAGCTTCATATACTTGAGCAGCGTAAATAAGTTGACTACCGTACCTATTTTTTAGATTAATGTTCTCAAGAGTGTGTTACAAAAATTTTATAACACGTTGCTATGTAAAAATACCTGTGTCTTACTTGATGGAGATGAAGTGATAATTTCAAAATAGAGGTGTCTTTTGGAATAAAAGTAGGTAAAATGAATTAACATCAAGTTGTCTCTGGCCATCGAGTTCTTGTTATAAGACTGAATTAACAACCCTTTATTTGAAAACTGGACATAAAAAGGGCAACATCTTTTAAAATTAGTTTTAAAAAAAGGAGTATGTGCGTGGGTAAATCCAGAAATGCATATAGATGTGTTAGTTGAAGACCTGAGGGGAAAAGACCTTTGGGGATACCAAGACGTAGATGGGAGGATAATATAAAAATAGATTTAAGGGAGATGGGATATGATGGTAGGGACTGGATTAATCTTGCTCGGGATAGGGACCGATGGCGTGCTTATGTGAGAGCGGCAATGAACCTCCGGGTACTTTAAAACCCATTTGTAAATAAGTAAGTAAGATGAAAGTAGGATCGAAGTTAAAAATCGGAGACATGATGATGGAGTGGAATGTGAACTGGAAGATAATCAAAATACTGTATTTTGTATGTATGTATGTATGTATGTATGTATGTATGTATGTATGTATGTATGTATGTATTAGCACTACAATTGGGTATACACCCGGTGGGAGTGATATATAATACACAATAATTACAACTACAATAATACAAACAGTACAGCAATAAAAAATGAAATAAAATAAAATAAACGTAAATTTATTTCTAACTATAAATAAGTAGATGCAATAAACCTACGACTATAAATAAAAACTATTCTATAATAAAGCCTACAATAAGCAAAAGTAAATCTAACTTATAAGTACTTCTATTTCACCCAACTATTACTAATTTAAGTAATTACATATCACCTTAATTAATTACATACCATCTGAATTACATATCATCTTAATTAATTACATATCACCTTAATTTATTTACATATCAACTAAATTACATATCATCTTAATTAATTACATATAAACTATATTACATATCATCTTAATTAATTACATATCAACTCAATTAATTATATATCAACTCAATTAATTACACGAATAAAGCTATTTCGAAATAGCGGTATCCACCGGAATGTTCATAGAATTTTTCCGCAAATGTAACTCACGCCTTATAATAGAAATACTGACAGCTGACCCAGCTTCCAGCTTGCCTCCACAGGGCAGACTTGATATACTGTACATAAAATACAGTCATATAAGCTCGTTTAAGGCAGGCATCAGAATGGATCAGTAATAAGGATGTGATATGCCGAACAAAGGAAAGATGAATTACAAGTTGTCAGGCGACATGGAGTCTGGCAGATGCAACGCTACAGTCCGACCACAGGTCACGCGTGTTTTCACTCCGTTTAAGTGGTTAGCGAAGAATAACTGAACGCCAATACTTGCAAAACTTTGTTTCTGTTAATAAATGCATACGAAAAATGTAGTAGTTTCATGTTCATTTCATTTCGTATTAAAGTAAAACAATTTCAAAATCCTCTTCCAGTACCGCGTACTGATTTTTACTCCCAATCTCCTTTCTTAATATTTTTTCTGTATTTCCACTGTTTCGTTTCGTAGTTTTCTCTCTATTTCACACTTTCTAACACATTTCTCTTCCTTCCTACATTTTTAATAGGCCTATATCCCACAATTATTTAATTGTATGCGTTTTTCTAACTGTCCTATCATTTCTATATATCCTTCGAGGTCCATGAAGAGATGCACTGCGTTGCGTCTGAAGGCGGCGAAATTAGAAGAGCGGACATCGTGGCTCTAGATAAGACTAATAGTAAAGGCTTTATACTGGACCAACTGTTAGATTTGAGATGAGCCAGACCCAACCATCTGAGGTCAACAAAGAGAAACAACAAATTTATGAGCCTACTGTTCCGTATTTTCGAGAAAAATATTAGATGGAAGGCACCTGGGAAGTACATGGTTTAATGATCGGAGCGAGGGGCACCATCCCACGATCAACTGTAAACACTATCAAAACATTTGGAATCCATGACATCATTCCAAAAATAATTACTTCTAGCATTAAAGGGTCTGTGGCGATTCTGAAAAATCATTTATACGGAATATCATAATCCCTCCCTCTTTCTATCCGTTAGTGTGTGATTGTTATAATATATGTACAAATTTATTATTTCTTAAATTTAAGCTCCTAGTTCACATTTCAATTTGACTCATCTATTTTTACTGTAATCGTTATTATTCTTATATGTGTGTTATTTTATGTTTTTGGCAACCCAGGATGCCTGGGCAGACTATTTCTTGGAAATTAATTATATATTTCATTTCTTTGTCCATTCTTTCTTCTCAGACTCTTTTCTATTCTTCAAAAGATAGTACCTATCCTAATCATCTGAAGTGCAAAATGCAATAGTGGGTCTGACATATTATTAAAGACGTGCCAGCCAGTAACGGCAGCATACTGCAGCGGACATTCTGTCTCACACAGGGCGGTTTTGTCTCAGACCATCCGATGTGACAGTGATTATGCATTCCTATACATTCGTCCGATGCAGTATGCTGTAGCCTCATAAGCAGGCTTCGAGACTTCGGACCCAATACAGCAGTTCAGTGGGAAATCCGCATAACGGCGTACTGAGTATAGTGGTAAAGCATACAGTGGGTGGGAGTACTGTAGAATAAATGCCAACAAATACGCAAAGGAAAACGCTCTGGATTTGAAGGTTCTGACGAATAATTTGGTTTTCATACAAACTGTGTCTGAAACTGTTACACGGTTAGAGAAGTCAGAGCAAGAGATGCCGGAAGCCCTCAAATTAATTCAGAAAATGATGCAGAGAATTAATGAGGCACAAAGTACACCGGTTACCGAACGTGTAAAACAGAAGTGGAAATCTATTTTATGTAAAAATAACGGATATGGAACATTGTGTAACATAAACAGCAAATTAATGGACATAGAGTCACCCGAGAATAAAGGACTGTCTCTTAAAGACTGCAGTAATGTTAGGTTTTTTCGTTTTGCTATCACGTCATGTGATGTAGAGCGCAGCTTTCTACAGTACAAACTTTGGCAGATAACCGAAAAAGATTTACGTTTCAGACACTGAGAATGTATCTTGTAGTAGGTACATTACAATTCGGTACTGTAACTGCACTTCCTAAAGACGACCAAAAGGATTAATGAAAAAATTAAAATTGCTACATGCTTATTTCCACCATTAACAATGTGTATAATTAAACACAAATGCTTATAAAAGACAGGAGAATAAATGCTTTTCTCATTCTTTTGATATTATCATTGTGTAATGTATATTTACTTTCAGAATGTACATATGTGTTTCCCCATACTACCGTACTCTGTTCTAAACAGCAACGTTGTTACTTCAACACATCTCTATCTACTGCAGCGAGTCAACAACCTATAGTGCATGCACAGTAAACTTATTGTATCGGGTCCAAAGTCTCGAAGCCTGCTCATAAGAATGCGTGTAATCATCGTCACATCGATCGGTTCGAGACACAACCGTCCTGTCTGAGACAGAATGTCCGATGCAGTATGCTGCCGAGCTAAGAACCGCTATTGGCTGACACATCTTTAATATGTCAGACCCACTATTGCATTCTGCACTTCAGATGATTATAGATACTGTCTTTACGGAATCAAATAATAAGGAAGAATAGGAAAGAGTCTGAACGTCCATCTTCAACCAATGCAACGAAGCTACTGAGAGCACTCTGGAAGTTCCGCTAGTGCATGCGTTATTACAGGACATTACTCTGTCACGTACACGCAGTCGCTTCGCGCAACATAAGATTTGCTAGCTGTGGGACGAGTGGGAAAGTTACTTTATGGACGCGCCTCGTACACACAATATATATTTATGGCCTTACTTCTTAAATTTCTTCTTTATTTCATTCTTTTTTCCTATTACCTTTTTTGTTTTCTCCTTTTCAAATGTTTTACTTGATTATTTAACGACACTGTATCAACTGGATTATTTAGCGTCGATGGAATTTGTGATAATGTGACTGTATTTGACGAGATGAGGCCGAGGATTCGCCATAAATTATCTGGCGGCTGGGGAAAACCTCTCGGTAAAAACCCAACCAGATAATCAACCCAAGCGGAAATCGAGTCCACGCCCCAGTGCAACTTCGGATTAGCAGGCAAACGCTCTATCGCGTGATCTACTCCGGTGGCTTTGTTCTTTTACTTCAGTTTCCCCTCCCCCCATATTTATTTACTTTCTTATATCTATCCTCGAATTTCCTACTTCTTTCTGTTCATTTTATTTTGTCATTCTTTCCTTCCCTTCTGTGCATTACGCCCGTTCTGTATTCTACATAGAGTCCATGACACCGCGAAAGCTGGTGATCACCACATCGCAGTGCTAGTTCGCGATACCGTGTCGCAGTTCGCAGCACGCTAATGCAAATCCCACGCTTATCGAGATGGCGGTCCCACACTCGCGTGCCACACATACATACACACACACACACACACACACCCGGGACTCGCGTGCCAACACGATTGTCCCTCGTGCATATTTCTTAACTGCAAAGAGACTGTTTGTTGTACTGCTTTTCAGACTCTAGGTATTATGTCCGTCGCAAAGAAGTTAGATGCTTTAAAAATAATAATAATAATAATAATAATAATAATAATAATAATAATAATAATAATAATTCTTTATTTATACTGGCAGAGTTAAGGCCATAGGGCCTTCTCTTACACTCTAAAAGGTCACAAAGTATACAAGCAGTTAAAATTTAACAAAAAGTTAAAGAACAGAATACTAACATATTACAAAATAATAATAATAATAATAATAATAATAATAATAATAATAATAATAATAGCATAATAAAATCGACACTAAACAACATGAAAATAATACCATAATAGAAAAAAAAATAAAGTAAAATACATTGGAATACAGTGAAAGCAACTCATTTAGTACAAATGGTTAATATGCAAAAACGTAAGGAAGAATATATCAAAATGAAATGTAATAAAATAATAATAAAAAAGAAAAGAAATACGAAAATTAAATAAAATTCACGATAAAAAGGCTATGATAATAAATTCATCGGCTGATAAAGAGAATAAAAAGGGGAAAGGAAGGAAACAAAATTATAGCCTATATTTTTACAAAACTATGGCAGAGAAAAGGGCTTATAACTGAAAGGAATCTAATTCAAAAAGTGCTTTAAGGGGAGAATAGAAAAAAAAGAGGATGTAGCAAAAATAAATGAAATAAGAAAAGATGATTCAGATGCGGGTGAAAATTACTAATGAGGTTGGTAAATAAGATGGAGTTCGATATGATGATGATGATGATGATGATTATGAAAGTAATGAAATCCGAAGTAATGAAGATGGCGAAAATAGTGTCGATAACGACTATGGTGTTTGTGACATTGATGAATATGATACTGATGATTTAGGTGGCGTTGGTACTGATGTTGACAGTGGATATGCTGACTGTGTTAATTGTGGAAGTAAATATCTTTATTTATTTATTAATTTTTTTAACACTTATGCCACAATTACAATCTGTCTACAACAGACAATAAGTAAAGGTACAGTCACACATCGCTACTTTTGCTGCGCAACTTTTGTACTGCAGCTGCAAAAGTTGCGTGTCGTGTTCACACGTAAGCCAAAAGTAGCGCGCTGCACGCTACTTTTCGTGCTGCGCAACCCGAGTGCTGCAAAAGTTGCAACTGGAGGTTGCGAGTCTGTTCACACACAAGGCGCTACTTTTGCAGCCGCAGTCATGCTGCAGGTTCCCATCTCCGTGTTGACTTCTCAATATATATTTTGTGGTTATGTTCGCATTAATAAGAAACTCATGCGAAAGCTTCCTTATCTATTATTTGCTTTTCTGTCGTATCAAGTATTCAGAAATTGACATTATTTTTACTATAAAGCTTTTAAAAACGCCTATATACTTAAATGATAACCAGGGAAAGGATTTATATGTAAATACATATTTACTTATAAAGCTAATATAATTTATATTTTGCATTATCTTTATGTTTCACAATGTGTAGGGTTGAAAAATCCTACTTTTATTTTCCATATTTTTCCATATTTTAGAGTTTAGTACATATTTTCGTTAATTTCCATATATTTTCCATATTTCATATAAAACAGTCCATATTATAT
This sequence comes from Periplaneta americana, assembly GCF_040183065.1. Classification (NCBI taxonomy): domain Eukaryota; kingdom Metazoa; phylum Arthropoda; class Insecta; order Blattodea; family Blattidae; genus Periplaneta; species Periplaneta americana. The sequence continues at coordinate 183,460,923 of NC_091117.1, read as the reverse complement.
TAGGTTTAACAATAAAACAAAACAAAATTCCATTAACTTTTAAAAATACATTTCAACAATAGAGATTTAAACACATGTTCAGTAATCCCTTTAACATCAGAGTTATTTGAAAATTAGCAGTCCTATCAACAATGGGAAAGTAAGTTACAAAACTGTATTAATTTAATTTAAAATTTTTAACAGACTTCAGTTGTGCAGCTCAACAGTTAAATGCCAGTCAGAGTACACATAGGTTCAGTTTTGTAAATCATACTATAAAGACGGTAAATATGCCAAAAGTACGTCATTCAGTCAATTTAAAATCAAAACTAACAAATTACATTTCAGAATTTAAAGAAGATGGTTTATCAACTGACAATAAAATATTATTTTGTAATTTGTGTCAGTGTGCAGTATCATCTACACAAAAGTTCCTGGTGCAACAACACATTACAACTAGTAAACATCAGGCCAACAAACAACTAAATTCCAAGCAGAGACAATTGTTTTTAACACAACCAACAACATCGAATGTAAGATCTGAGTTTAACATCGACCCGTGCCGTTCTCTCATCTCTGCTGATATTCCTCTCTACAAACTAAAGAATAAGGTCTTCAGGGAATTCCTTGAAAAATATACTCAACATACAATCCCGGATGAGTCAACACTTAGGAAGACGTATGCTCCATCCATCTACGATGAGACAATACAGAAGATAAGAGATGAAATTAAAGATAGTTCAATTTGGGTTTCCATTGATGAGACTCCCGACAAAGAAGGTAGACTTGTTGGTAATGTAGTTATCGGTTTGTTAAGTGAACAATATTCTGAACGAATTCTTTTACATTGTGATGTTCTAGAAAAGTGCAATAACAAAACTATAGTTAAACTGTTCAACGAAGCTATGGGTATCCTGTGGCCAAAGGGTATTATGTACGATAATGTGTTATTCTTTATTAGCGATGCTGCCCCTTATATGGTCAAAGCTGGACAAGCATTATCTGTTGTATATCCTAAATTGACTCATTTTACTTGTGTGGCGCATGCATTTCATCGTGTGGCAGAAGTGGTCAGAGACAATTTCCCTAAAGTAGATTTGTTGATTTCATCAGTGAAAAAAGTATTTCTCAAAGCTCCCAGTAGAGTTAACGTGTTGAAAGAAATGTACCCTGAAATTCCATTGCCACCAAAGCCAATTTTAACTAGATGGGGTACATGGCTAGAAGCAGTTGAATATTATGCCGAACATATAGACTCTATTAACAATGTTCTCCTTGCATTGGACTCTGAAGATGCAGTCTCAATTGATACTGCGAAAACAGTTACCTGTGACATAAGTGTGAAGAATGACTTAGCTCACATTCAGCATACATTTTCATGCATCATAAAAACGCTCAAAAGTCTCCAAAATAGGCACCTTTCACTATCTGAAAGTTTTGAAATTATAAATAGTACTGTGGAACAACTGAATCGTGGTAGAGGTAAAGTTGCAGATGCAGTAAGAGCTAAGGTGGACACTGTACTTTCAAAAAACCCTGGATATGAAGAACTACAAAAGGTTGTTGCTGTGATGAGTGGTGAATCAACAGTGAAGATTAACTTGGACTTATCCCCAGCAGACATTGTGAAATTGAATTATGTACCAGTTACTTCTTGTGACGTCGAACGCTCTTTTAGTCAGTATAAATCTATCCTCAGAGACAATAGAAGAAGATTCACTTTTCAGCACTTGAAAGAAATGTTTGTAACCTATTGTTATGGTAACAGACAATAAAAATTGTGTTTTGTTGAAACTACATTGGAAGATAAGGTACGTCCATTATATTTTTTGTTTAGTTTGATTAAAATGTACCAATATTTAACGTACATAGTCATTTTTTTATAATTTTAAGTCCATATTTAATTCCATATTTTGGTAAAAATCCATATTTAATTCCATATTTTGGTAAAAATAACTACATATATATTTACATATTTCATATATTTTTAGTCCATATAAATCCGTTCCCTGATGATAACCAACAGCATATTCACGTAATCAATGTTGGCAACCCTCCTGTTTGAAACTACGCTAAGGAAAATTTAAAAAATGAATTATATCGTCAGCAATTATGCTCAGACTGTGTTGTGTATTTAATAACTGTTACAAATAATTTATTTTCATCACATTTAACATTAAAATATATCCAAACAATAAAAGTATCATTGACACATTTGGGTGGTAACACTGGTTGCAACCGCAGCAAAAGTTTCAACAAAACCGATATCAAAAATGCTGCGGCTGCAACCCTGAGAACCCTGTTCACACGTCGCTACTTTTAAGCTGCGCGCAGCATGGAAAAGTAGCGGGCAGCAGGTTCGGCAGCCGCTACTTTTCGGGTTGCACCGTTGTTCACACGTCGCAGTACAGGAGTTGAGCAGTTTTTTGTACTGCAGCGCTGCAAAAGTAGCGACGTGTGACCGTACCTTAAATATTATAAAAGAATATGACATGAGTGGAGATGTTATCCCATGACAACACTCCAAAAGAAATTTATTTAATTTATTTAAATTTAAATATACAGAATAAAGAATATAATTACAAAACAAACAAGAGAAATAGAAATAAAACAATACAAGCAATATAAAAAGAAGATACAGTAGTATTAATAAAATTTGAGACCGAATGAGCAGCGCTCGTGCTCGGCCGCAGTTCAGATATAATATTAAAATAAATAATAATAATAATAATAATAATAATAATAATAATAATAAAATTAAATAAGTAAAATAAAATAGGAACTAAAATATAATTACAGCGGCAATGGAATTATATAATATAATATTAACACTAGAGAAGAATAATATCGCACGTGAAAAGTAGGACTAACATATATTTCAAAATTATAGAATACAAATATAATATAGGTTGATTAATTCATACACATAGGCTATAAATTTATTTAATCAAATTGAAGATATTAACACGTTTCTAATTTTCTTGTTATATGTTAGTGGGTTACATGTTAGAAGTTCTGGGTGTAATTTAGTTACAGCATTGTACAACCGAGGGCCAAATTTTTGCTATGCTTCAGACCAGCAGATGTGAGACATTTAGGTTCTACTAATGTTGAATTAATATTTCGTCTTGTGTCATGTGTGTCTGTAATACAAACTTATTACGATTTTTATGATAAAATTTTAACAGCGTACACTTATAAATTTGTTCAATATTAAATACATTAAATTCAGAATAAATTAATTTAGTTGGATAAAAATAACGTTTCAAATAGCTATAGTAAAAATGAATGGAAGGTCAAGAGCATTGGTCCTTTTAAGTCTTCTTATTGTTTGACTATTATCCAGCAAATTTAATGCATAATGACTAGGATGTTGATTTAATCGGTGTAGGTATTTTTTACTGAACTTAGAGATTTTTTCTTTCACAGTTGAAATGTTTAGGTCACGATGAATGACATCATTACGAACATACCACGTTGCAGTGACAATGGAACGTAAAGTTTTAGAATGATACCTCTGCAGTATTTCAATGTTTGAATGGACGACGAAAGCTTAGCAAAGTAATAAACGTTTTCGTTATCTATAGTTGAGTTTCTGAGATTTCCAAAAAGTCTAACAATCAGTTTAATTAAAAATAGAAGCAAAAAATGAAAACCCGGGCAATGCCGGGTGCTTTCAACTAATTACAAATAAGATGATGATGACTATGATCTTGATCATAAAAGCGTGGCAACGAATAGCGTATATCAGGGATGCAGACCTGGCGAGAGAGGGGTGGAAAGCATGGGGATAGCGTTGGTTCCCCGTCCACAGTCCACCGGCGTTGAATGACGTATCTGTGGCCCATACGCAATCACATAAAGGTGCGTACACACTTAGCGAACGAACAACGAACGAACGACAAACGATTGCATTCGTTGATTGAAATTGGTACGTGTGTACGTCGCAGCAAAGGCAAACCGATCGTTTGGTTTGCCTTCGGAAGTGATCCGTCGCTTGTCGGTACATCAAAGGAAGTTGGTATTCGTTGTGGACGGGATTTGCCACTAGCTTGTAGTTCGTAGCAGAACGCAGCGCTTAGTTCAATTTCACTAACAGGATGTCGAAACTGGAGTGGACGGAAGACGCTGTTATAAATCTTATTAATGCATATAGGGAACAGGAAACTTCATGGAATCCCAAGTATCCTACTTACCACAATAAAATAAGAAGACATGATGTTTGGGAACCTATTGGAAAGATGTTTAGCTGCAAGATAGGCGAGTCAAACACGTGCCAAATTTGAAAATTATTTTTGTTTATTTATTTTCAGTGGATATATGTTTTTTGTTTATTGTAGGGAGCAGAAGTCAAAAAGAAAATTGAAAATTGAATCCCTACTGACATCATTCTGGAGTGAAAGACAGAATTCCATAAAAAGTTCTGGAATGGGGAGTGATGAAGTGTACGAGTCACCTTGGTTCGCGTATAAACATATGTCGTTCCTTTTGGACAAATTCACGCCCAGGAAAAACAAAGTTCCAACCTTGTGCACACAAAATAAATTATTGGCATTGAAAAGTGTCTTTTCGTAAGCATGATGCGCATACGACAAACACAGACAAATCTCTCTTTTTAATATTTTAAGATAATTATTGTCAGTGAGGTATCCGTGTACTGAAACTTTCCCCTGGGGCCTATTTCATAAAAGTAATAATTTAATACCATTACTAAAAAGGTAATAACCAGACATCGGATTCTAGGGCAAATGCCTATTTTGTTTCTTTAGGAGAAAAGTAAAAATAATTATTAATATTTGTGTTTCATGGAAATTGAAAGGTATTCAAAGAGTTTTATAGTGCCCTAAAATTCCCTAAAACGGTTATTAGAGCCTAATTTGTTAATATTCGCCTAAAAATGCCTAACTCACTGTAAAGTTTCGCATTTTACTCTTACTTTTTATAATTTATACATGCATTCACTGCGAAATTTAAGGCATTTAAAAAGTGGAAAGTTTGCTTCACACCGGCCATGAAACCATTGATAAAGGAAACAAAATGTTTTGAATCTCACGACACTCGCAATAGATTTCACCGAATTTAACATGTTTGGAGGCATAAATACCGACAAAGAACCAACCTTAGTTTTGAAGCAGGCAACAATCACAACATGTGCTGCTACCGATTCAGAGATATACTATACTATAAAAATGACTGTTTTCGGTCTGAAACCGATTAGCTGTACTGCCCTTCAGAGTGTCATAAAATCACAATTTTTGGAGAAAGAGTGTTTTTGAAATATTTATGAAAAGTCGTAAAACTGCGAATTAGTAGGGTAAACCGTTACAAAATATTTAAAAGAATGGCCCTCCTAGTGTTAACACTACCAGGAAATGCAACAATAAGTGGAACTTTGTATTTTTGTCCAATTGAATCTCAATAACAACGGTTCATTTGAATGCTCGTTAACAGTTTCTCTTTCCCTCACCTTATTTGTGTTGAGAAGTTTTGAGCGGTAGGACGTTTTCCTGTGAAGTTTAATGCGATAATGCCGAAAAATATAAGTGCAAAATCTACATTGATCCGGCAATGGCTAACAGAATATTCAGAATTCACTTATGATGGAAAAATAATATTCTGCAAGATTTGTAGCAAACAGGTATGTAACAATAGTTGAAATATATAAATTCTATTAATTTTAATGAGTAGGCCTATAATATTTATACATTGACTGAGCTATCCTGAGGTATAATTCTTTTTAAGACCACTACACTTTAACCTTTTAAATTCCGATAGTTAAAGTATTTGCAGGTCATTAAAATTTTGATTGTTCGAACCCACTAACTTTGTGATAGAAATACGGCAATACAACAATTAGGATTTTATTTTAATTCAGTTTACTTTACATTTTTAGATTTCGCAAGAAAAGAAGTGCCACCTAAAGCAGCATGTGCAAGGAGCGGCTCATAAGGCTAAAGCTCAGCAGAAAAATCAACTGCAACAAACTTTACTAACACAGCCTACTTCATCCAATCTCAGCAGCAATTTCTATGCTGATTTAACCAGAGCGTTTGTTGCTGCTAACATTCCCTGGAATGCAATTGAAAATCCGGTTTTAAGACAGTTTTTACAAAAATACTGCAAACAAAATATCCCATCTGAGTCGACCCTAAGAAAAAATTACTTAGACAGAATATACAATGAAACTTTAGCTTCCATTCGGGAGGATATAGGTGATTCTTACATATGGGTCTCTGTGGATGAAACCTCAGATCTTATGAATAGGTATATAGCAAATATGGTAGTAGGAAAACTTAGTCCTGATGGACCTTCGATTCCACACCTCGTATGTGTTAAGGAACTTTCGAAAGTGAATAGCCAAGCCATTGCTTATTTTGTAAATAAAGGCCTACAGTCTTCATACTCAGGTAATATAGACGATTCTAAAGTTCTGTTGTTTTGTACTGATGCTGCCTCATACATGGTTGCTGCAGCTCCACTTCTTAAAACATTTTATCCTAACCTCACGCATGTAACCTGTCTAGCACATGGCCTTCACAGGGTTTCTGAAACAATCCGGAATGAATTTCCTCTTGTCAATTCGTTTATTTCTAATACAAAAAAATGTTTTTGTAAAGCCCCATCCTGGATTTCAATATTCAGAGAGAACTTTCCAGATATCCCACTCCCACCTCAGCCGGTTGTTACACGATGGGGAACCTGGATTCAGTCAGTGGTGTATTATTCTAAGTATTTTAAAGAAGTGGTCACAGTTATTGATAAATTACCTGAAACTGATAGTGCAGCGTGTGTGAAAGCAGTGAAAGATTGTCTGAATGATAGATAGATAGCTTTATTGATATTGTTCACAAAAGTACAAAACTTAATAATTTAACAAAAGATCTATATACAAATGTAGTTCTACATAATAAATATACAATTTCCTAAACTAATTAATCTATCGCAAATGAGATTGTCTGAATGACTCACGAGTGAAAAACGATATTGCCTACATAACATCAAACTTTTCTTTCATACCTGCAAGCATTGAACAATTAGAACGTGAAAAACAATCTCTTTGTAGCCAAATAGCAATAGTAAAGGAAGCTCAAGTGAACATACATTCTGCTTTGGGCGAAACTGGGAAAAAAGTTAAAAATAAGTGGGACAACGTATTAAATAAGAATGTAGGATTTTCATTGTTGGAAAAAGTATTGAGAGTGATATCAGGGGAAAGTGTAAATGTTCCAGTAAGTATTGATGTTTCTATTGTACCTAATTTAAAATTTGCGCCTCTCACATCAGTTTCAGTTGAAAGAAGTTTTTCTGCTTTCAAAATGATTCTCAGTGACAAAAGGCAAAGGTTAACTGTGGAGAATTTAGAAAAAATTCTGGTGGTGTACTGTGCAGATAGTTATAATAAAGTCTGAGCATGGAACTGAATTTCAATAACTTAACATGAGTAATCTTGATATCAATAATCATTATTTCATTAGTTTCAATATATTAAATTTGTGCAGCTCTGTTTATAAATATAATATAGTATTCTTTTTTAATGTTTAAACATACTTTTTTGTGCGTATTTTAGTGAATAACTAAAAATTTCAGCGAAAGAAATAAGTATGATGCCTTGATGTGCCTAAAATGCCTATTTTCATTAAAATAGAGCCTAATTTTACAAATGTTGTGCTTATTTTAGGCGCCTAAAACTGCAATTTTTAGTGCCTAAAAATCCGATGTCTAGTAATAACATTAAGTAATATTATTACTGTTCTGTTTCATAAAAGTAATATTTAATAATATTATTTATTACTGTAAACGCTCATATTATTACTAAAATAAATAATAATATTACTAAAGTGTTTCATAAAGCAGCAAAGATAATTAAATTTATTAATAATATTAACGTTAGTTCCATGACTGTATTTTAAGTAATAGTTTAATAATTTGTAAAAAGTAAATGCCAATGTAGGGTTAGATTTTGAAGATAAAACCATGAAACCATTTGAAATGGATAATTCTGACTCAAATAGTGATGAAGAGGGAGTGTTTGTCCGACGTCCAAGAAATTTTAGACAACGAATATCTTACAACCATATGCAAGAAAGTTACGAATATAATGAAATAGTTGACCTTTCAATTCGAGAACTTTTCGCAAAAAACTCTGTTCCTTCAAGTTATTTTCACGTCTTTTCCCCATTTTAAAAAGCATAAGAGACAAAATGAATGACTAACAAAGTCCCTCTCCATACTTACAAACTGTCACAGGCGCCAATGTAGGTGGACCAGGCTGAAATTGAAAACTATCTTATCTAATTGTAAAAGAGGAACAATTGGAAAGGATGAAACCTAAATTAAATTCAATTACAGTATAGAACTGTTAGAAAGTAATTACTGTATATTTTACATTATTTTATGTTATTTGAATGATTGAACTTAACGTTTTTCCCTCCTTTCTCGTCATTTTTTAAATTATAATAATTGTTCAGAAATATATGCCTATGGGACATCTACATCACAAAATACAGTAATATTAATATTTTCTGTACCTATTGAAATGTTTTTTCAGTGTATACTTGTGACAACCTGAATCTATATACTCTTCCCTAATTAACATTGTGAAGATCTTGGTGAGCCAAAATCGTTTGCAGACATATATCAACAAGTAGATCTATTACAAAATATGTGGACTACTTTAAACCACCCCTATTGAGGGCATAAACTAAAATTAACTTACGAGATTTATAGGCACCACAATTCCACATCACAATCTCTAATTAGAACATATGTATTTGCACTTTGTATAGTCAGGTAACTTCTTGAAAATACTATACTACTTACAACATAATCAGCAATAAAAACCCATTAAGACAATTTCAGTATTTTTATTAATTTCGTCATAACATTAATCTTCTACAACATCCACACCTTCAAACTCACACTATATTTTCTAGGAACGACTTCACCGCGTAAGTACTTATGTCGTTATTGCATTACTTATTTATTTTTGGTAAAAGAGTAATTTTTATGTGTATTTATTTACGCTTGCACCAATAATTTTTAAGTCTTTTTATATAAGTACTTGCGCAGTATTCCGAATTATAACGGAACTTGAAATATCTTACATAAGACGCTTTGCAGGGTCCACTAACCCTGTCGTTAACACTGTCCTTAAGGCTGGTACAATATTGTCATCAAAAGTTTTCACTGCTTAACATTTTCATATGGTACTTCTTTAGATAACGAGGTCCAAGTTTGACACACACGCGCGCGCACACACACGCTTCTGTCACTGATACACTGTTTTTGGAATTGCAAACTTTACAACAGCAGAGACGTGAACAATTAGGAATGATAAATATCTGTTCACAATATTTTAGATTTATCATATTGTTTCTTTTACTCGTAAATCAACTGAATCAAATAACAGAAACAATAACTTCGAGTTGCAGTGATTTACAATCTTATCTTAAATAAATTGTCTCCCAAACCTTCACACATATTACGATTTACTCTGTTGTTGCTATTAAAGATAGTACTTCAAAACTTATTTCATTCAACAACTGTTAACAGAGAGAATAATATAAATAGCTGTAGAGTGCAGACCAACTTGGTTATGTTTGTCAGCCTTAACCTCAACTCATCTGGCTACTGTACGTATTTTATGACTCGTGCAAAACGTTTATGAAACAGAATTTAGTCGGTTAATAAAATTGTTTTCATGACTGCAATACTATTAATTAATATTATTACTGTGTTTATGAAACAGGCCTGCACTTGCTATAATTATATTTTCGTCTGCCTTTATAGCGGATAATCAGCGAATGTGAATGTTTTCTGACAATTTGCTGATGATTTGTACGTCGCTTCAAACAGCGAACGAACAACGAAGTTTTGCTTCATCATTCGTTCGTTGTTCGTTCGCTAAGTGTGTACGCACCTTAAGACAGACACTGAACTCAAATCCCCTCCCCTACCAAGTCAATGACGCCGGAATGGAAGGAAGGGGTGAGTGACGTATCCGATGAATGACGCAACGCCACAATTGTCGTCCAGTTCTCCAAGCCTGGCCTATATTGACGATAGTTGTAACGGTATTTTTTCATGTTTAAATTGGCGACATCATGTTGGTCGGCCCAATGATCAAAACCTTTTTTGCGCATGCGTGTCTTCATAATGAATCTTTTTCCTTTTGTTCCTTATTCAAATTTATTCCCAATACTTTTCGATTGCAGCGATATTTTACTACTTAATTAACTTGTTATTCCCAGAACATGAATTTTACCAGCAATCGAAAAGTATTGGAAATAAATTTGAATAAGGAACAAAAGAAAGTTTCCTTCCCAGGCAGGATTCGAGCCACCAAAGTCTAGTTACCAGTCTATCGTGCTCTGGAGTGAACAAGGCTCTGAAATCAGCTACAAGAGTCGGTCCGGTTTTTTTTTTTTTTTTTTTTTTGCCACTACTGTAAATTGCATCCGATACTTTTTCGTTATTCTCCTGACATTTATTTTAGGTTGTATGTGACGGTTCGAGAGGAAAGGGAACTGACGAAAGGATAAACCGGTACACAGTGGAGTGATGAACATCATTATGAATAAAATGATGGTGATGATGTAGTGAAGAACAAGAATGTTGATGCCATACAAACTCCCTGTATGATGCCCTATGCACAAATTTACTCTAGGCCTATACTTGAATCTGTGAGTAGTCATGCTCATATAGTTTGCTTTAGCAATCTGTTAGGTCAAAGATTCGTGCGTCACATCTAATCTATCGATTGTATAGAGGAGAAATCGTGTCGTTCCACTCTTGACAAGTTTCCATGCAAATCTGGTCGACATCTTTGGTATTCCATCATTCAGAATGTTAAATTATTCAAGCCTCTAGAAAGCTGCATCTCACAAACGGCTTCCAGTTTCCAAATCTATTGAGTAAGAAAGGCAACAGCTGCACTTGCTCTTAGTCTCAATTCTCTTCAGATAACGCATTTCTCAACTTTTGTTCCAAGAGCACGCTTGAAATGGTACATCTTTATGTTTTGAAAACAGATATGGACGAACGACTCGGGTTTAATTTTATCAGTTTAAATCATGATTTGTACTTGAAAAAATGAGCTATCAGTAGTGTTGTTGAAGCACTTAACTTTATCATACCATTATAGCTGCATCGCCAAGTTTTCTTCTATGAATAAAAGTAAAATTACTTGACAATAAAACCATTAAGGAGGTTATTTCAGAAAGGTAGCCCAACAATTCATCTGTTAAAATTTCGTAAGATAATCGCATGTTCTTCACCACGGCATGGCGCGTCCTCAGGTTGCGGATAGAGGAGACGGCCTCCAGATATGGAGGGTAGCTGCGAATATATTGAATAAGCAGTCGTGGACAGCCGATAAGGGGTGGTCCTCCAGCTTGGGGGTTGGGCGAAGGGCTAACAACCCATCACCGTAAAAAACAGCTTGTTACGTATCCCTATAATAAGGGACCGCTGGCGGGCTTATGTGAGGGCGGCAATGAACCTTCGGGTTTCTTAAAAGCCATTTGTAAGTAAGTAAGTAATCGCATGTTCTATTTTTTATTGTATAGGTAAAGTGCTGGCCACTAACTGTACCACAAAAAATTCTAACGGAAGGAGTGAATATTATTAATCAAAGCTAAACTACAGAAGAAATTTCATTTCACCGGTCATTTAACGACAACGTGTCAGCTGTGAGATTACCTACTAACGTCCATGGAGCGAGATTTTTTTTGGCGAAGATTAATTATGGAATTACCTGACATTCGCTTTCGAGTTCAGGAAAACCTTGGAAAAGAAAAACCGGGAAATTACCCAAAGTAGAATTCAATCCAAAGCGCAAACTCAGAACACGCATCCAACTTTCTACTACCCCAGTACTCTGGTGACTACTATAGAAGAACAGCTAGCAGTTTACATTACTATTTTATAGATAAATTAAGTATATTTAATGTTACACAAATTGTAACACGAAATGAACAAACCAGATTGAAAGAAGATGGGAAGAATTTGCAAGATGATGTTACACTCCTTTTCATACCACCTAATAAATGGAGTTCACAGTTTTTACCAGCCCAGACCGACCGACAGGGGGGCCTTGGAGGAAATTGCCGAAGCAGGAACGGTATATGGATTTCTGTTGGCTGTAGGGACCGGTCGTTAGGGAGTCATGTGGTTGGGTTGGTGCGCGTAGAGGATCTATGGCATGCAACTCATTCCCTATCGAGGGTTAGCGCAATAGATCTCAACAGGACGCAGTGCTGAGCCATACTTGCCCCCCTTGTTTAAATTCAATTCCATTCCATTCACTCCTGTCCTTATACTTATATGAAATCCCTTGGATTCATATCATATCATATCGCTAAAACTGGTTTATGAATACGAAAAACGTTAGTTCGCTGATCATTCACCGGAAGCCCGCGCTAAGAATGTCTATGAATACGGCCCTTATGTTTATACAGATATTCAATGCTTGTGAAAAGTGAAGTTTTTACTGCAAACCCAATGTTTATTTTCCAAACTATGTATTATATAACAATTTTTCTGTTATGCAATGCTATAAATTATGCGACCTGTGTTTAAAGCGCAACATACAACAATCGTTTCATCATGAACAGAAATTTCGTGATAAACGTAGCTATTTTCTGTGTCTGATATTCCGAGAATCACTGTATCACCTGAAAACATTAATAGCTGAGAAAATAGTTCACCGTCATGAACTTTATTTAAAGAAACACGCATATCGGACTTTCATATCAGGATCACGAACATGTAGGAATAAACATAAGTTGTACTTTTAACGGTTTAAATTTCAGTAATTTCAACTTTTAATCTAATATCGTCCCTGCAGTTGTGAAATTATTCACATAAATATTAATTATGTCTCTAATCGAAAAAGCCACTCACGGAAACTCCGTTCTAATTTTTGTTTGCACTTTTCTTGCGGAATATTCTCGAAGTATAATAGCAGATAAAACACGTTGTTACACAAAGTAAATAGCCACTTCTACTACTATGCTGACTATCGAGACTAAATTAAACCATGTATAACAGGGACGTCCAAACTTTTTCAATGGGATAGCCAGTAATCAAAGTATAGGCTAGATCAGGGATGCAGAACTGGCGAGAGAGGGGTGGAAAGCAAGGGGAAAGCGTTGGTTCCCCGTCCACAGTCCACCGGCGTTGCATGACGTATCTGTGGCCCGTACGCAATCACATGAGACAGACACTGAATACAAATCCCCTCCCCTACCAAGTCAATGACGCGGGGATGGAAAGAAGGGGTGAGTGACGTATCAGATGAGTGATGCAACGCCACAATTGTCGCCCAGTTTTCCAAGCCTGGGCTAGATCGTGGAGGGCCATATGTTATACTGGAAATAATTTCTCTAAATACTAATAAATATGTGCATACAATAGTTCTCAGTAAACAGGAAATATGCAAAGATATTGATTTGAACAAGTCAAATTTATAAGACATAACGTTTCGACAGACCAACAATAATACATTTTCTTAACAAACTTGTGTTCAGCAAACGCTTTCCCGTGCTCAGCAATTAGCTTCGAAACCTTTTAACTCATTTTCGTAGCGTTTCTCTGGTTCAAACTTCCATCTTGACTTTTGAACACAGTTCTCTTGCCTTCACAAAGCTTTCATGCTCACTGTATTTATCAAAATCACGGGTGTGTTTCTTCTGGTAGCGTCTTAATCCCTTCATGACTGAGTAACAATGCTGCAAATAACACAAATTACTTATTTTCATGCTCTTTCAGAAAACAATTACAGAGCCAAGATTCGTTGAACTTCTTGTATTCACTGTCAACTTGACGCGTCGAAAGCATTTTGCATGTCTTTTTTTTTTTTTAATCACAGGACTAAGCTGTATTTTAATATATTAATATCTGATTAAGTAAACAACAGCGGTGTAGTCGGGACAGGGCGTCTCCCCTGTACTTTTATCTGCAACCTGGGAGCGCCCTGCTTCTTTATTTCACTTTAAAAACAATAATTGTCTTACTTGCTTCTTATTTAACTTTGTATTTTATAATTATTGTAAGTATGAATTAGTAGTAAATGTAAGCAGATTACTGAAATAAAAAAATAATAATAATAACAATAATAATAATAATAATACACTGTACCTATTTACCTGCGCAGCTACAATATCCTATTCTTTTCCTAAACTCTCCTTCCTCAGTCAGCCGTGATTCTGAAAATTTTCCCTGTTTAGTTTATTTTCTTTGGTGAGTTGAAGTCTCTGACTGTGATCCTAACGATTCTAGGTTAAACGAGAAGCTCTTGTTTCGATTATATATCATTGAGCGTAAATTAATATTTAAATCATCTTGAAAAATGTGATTATTAATTGTAAGGATTCTTATACCAAGAAAAACAACTATAAAATACTTTTTTTTTTCGAAATAATTAATTACATATGGATACTGTAAATTTCATTGACATATGACATAATGGAGTATGTACTACTGTCGTGTAATGTTCGAACATGAGAGAGATAACCAAAACATTTCATATGATATAAGACGAAGTTTGCAAAGCTAATCGCTAGAGTTGTGCTAGACTCCTTAAGCGATTAAAACATGAAGGAGTGGGAGTAAAGGACGAAGAATATTTTTATAACAAGGTGAAACAAACACGATAGGGCTCCTTCTATAGAGCGAATATCGGACTTCGCCATACTCGACATACTTGAATCGAACATAGCGCCTGTAATGTCTCGACTCTAGCTGAAAATACACGACTTACAAGCGATTCATTAAAGTGAGCTTTGTCGGGGTTATAATAATAATAATAATAATAATAATAATAATAATAATAATAATAATAATAATAATAATAATAATAATAATAATAACCATTACTTACTGTATTATTATTACTATAATAATAATAATAATAATAATAATAATAATAATAATAATAATAATTATTATTATTATTATTACCAGGTACTACTATTGCATATGACTCGGTTAAGAGAGAAGTTTTATATGATATTCTTATTGCATTTGGTATTCCCAAGAAACTAGTTCGATTAATTAAAATGTGTCTCAGTGAAGCGTACAGCAGAGTCCGTATAGGTCAGTTTCTGCCAAATGCGTTTCCAATTCACTGTGGGCTAAAGCAAGGAGATGCACTATCACCTTTACTTTTTAACTTCGTTCTAGAGTATGCCATTAGAAAAGTCCAGGATAACAGAGAGGGTTTGGAATTCAACGGGCTACATCAGCTGCTTGTCTATGCGGATGACATGACTATGTTCGGAGAAAATCCACAAACGATAAGGGAAAATACAGGAATTTTACTTGAAGCAAGTAAAGAAATAGGTTTGGAAGTAAATCCCGAAAATACAAAGTATATGATTATGTCTCGTGACGAGAATATGTACGAAATGGAAATATAAAAATTGGAAATTTATCCTCTGAAGAGGTGGAAAAATTCAAATACCTAGGAGCAACAGTAACAAATATAAATGATACTCGGGAGGAAATTTAACACAGAATAAATATGAGAAATGCCTGTTATTATTCGGTTGAGAAGCTTTTATCATCCAGTCTGTTGTCAAAAAATCTGAAAGTTAGAATTTATAAAACAGTTATATTACCAGTTGTTCTATATGGTTGTGAAACTTGGACTCTCACTTTGAGAGAGGAACATAGGTTAAGGGTGATTGAGAATAAGGCGCTTGGGAAAATATTTGGGGCTAAGAGGGTTGAAGTTACAGGAGAATGGAGAAAGTTACACAACACAGAACTGCACGCATTGTATTCTTCATCTGACATAATTATGAACATTAAATCCCGAGTTTGACATGAGCAGGGCATGTAGCACATATGAGCGAATTCAGAAATGCATATAGAGTGTTAGTTGGGAGGCCGGAGGGAAAAAGACCTTTAGGGAGGCCGAGACGTAGATGGGAAGATAATATTAAAATGAATTTGAGGGAGGTGAGATATGATGATAGAGACTGGATTAATCTTGCTCAGGATAGGCACCAATGGCGGGCTTATGTGAGGGCGGCAACGAACCTCCGGGTTCCTTAAAAGTGAGTAAGTAGGTAAGTAATTAAGTAAGTATTACTACTACTATTACCGTATTATTATTACTAATACTATTACTGTATTATTATATTATTATTACTATTATTATTAGTATTACTACTACTGTACTATTATATTATTACTATTATTAATGATGATGATAATGATAATGTTAACAAGAGTCACCGCTGTAATTACCGTTTGGCATTAAGGTCTGTACAACCCTGAAGTGTACTTACAAGATCTTCGAGGTTAGTTGCAATCAAGTTGGCAGCCTCCACGGACATTACAATGCAAATAAATAACCTTGATTTGCAGTGACGATATTGCATCTGCAGTTCAGTACACAGTTCATTACAATTCCAAGGCCTGAAATCTCTATGCTCGCTGCTTATGCGGCTGTGATTTAAAAATATACAAAGACTAAGAAACAGTTGGTCATTCTGGAAGAAGATTGACACGACGAAGGCCAGACCTCACTCCTTCAGCTCCTCAGTCCAACTGAAGACATATATGGAATAAAAGAACGAATCTAGCTACATTATTACCGAGCAGTGAAATATGAATTTCAGATGATAACACTTCAACAAAGAAATATAGCTTTAACATTTTTAATATGAAACCACGGCATTCTTTGCATTAGAATGCCATAATAGTACATTATGCAACGAGCCTATAATGATAGTAATTAAGAATCGAGTATGGATATTTAGGAAACGAGCGCAAGCGAGTTTCATAATTTTCATACGAGCTTCTTAATGACCATTATAGGCGAGTTTCATACGACTTTTTATGCTCGATCATATTTTTAACTTGAAATTTCCGGTATTCAGATGTACACATTTTATTTGTAACTGACAAGATCGGAAGTGACTTGTTCTAGGTCGTGAGTTGTGAGATGTGCGCAGACGCGAAAGTATTGATTTTTTCCGAGGAACAATAATGTCATTGACCTTGACGTAGTCCCGTTAAACTTGATAATATTATAATATTATAACCTTAATTATTGAATTCGACATTGAAAAACGAGATGACAAATTGAATTTATTTGAATATTATTTACAATTAACGCTAATTATTATAGTAACAGAACATAACCCTCTGCAACAGTATTGGATTTCCAGCCTCCGTGACTTTTCGCTAATTCTCTTTCGATTGCATGTCCGAGAATAATCGACACTTGCGGTTTTATAACGATAGAAAGCTGACCTGTCATTGGCTGAACAGTTGCAACCTGAGTCGTCATTGGCTGAAAGACCTGACCTTTATTGAGAGGTGTACTTTAATGACATGCATTAAAGGTCTGCTACCAGGTGTATAATTAATACGTTTCGGCATGGTCTAGCATAAAATATATTATATTCATTCACTTGTAATTTTCTGCCCAATGGCAGGTCTGTCACTACAAACCCAACATTCTTCAATTTTTCCTATTTTCTGCCTTACTTTTAGTCTTCACATAATATCCATATCTATTAATGTTGTCTATCATCTAATATTTTCTTCTGCCCCGAACTCTTCTCCCTTCACCATTCCTTCCAGTGCATCCTTCATTAGGTGGCTTTTTCTCAACCAGTGACAGTCCAATTTATTTTCCTCATCCTCATCAGTTTCAGCATTATTCTTTTTTCACCCACTCTTTCTTGCACAGCTTCATTTAGTCTATCTGTCCATTTCACACGTTCCATTCTTCTCCATATTCAATTTCAAATGTTTATAGTTTCTTCTCTTCACTTCGTCGTACTGTCCATGTTTCTGCCCCATACAATTCCACACTCCACACAGAGCTCTTCTCTAATCTTTTCCTTAGTTCTTTTATAAAATATATACGGTTACAAATTACTAACTGTATTATTACAAGATTACACTGAACATTCTTTCTAGGTCAGCTTATTTACTTACAAATGGCTTTTAAGAAACAAAAGAAGGTTCATTGCCGTCCTCACATAAGCCCGCCATCGGTCCCTATCCTGTGCAAGATTAATCCAGTCCCTAGCATCATATCCTACCTCCCTCAAATCCATTTTCATATTATCCTCCCATCTACGTTTCGGCCTCCCTCCGGCATCCCAACCAACACACTATATGCATTTCTGGATTCGCCCATACGTGCTACATGCCCTGCCCATCTCAAACGTCTGGCTTTAATGCTCCTAATTATATCAGATGAAGAATACAATGCGTGCAGATCTGCGTTGTGTAACTTTCTCCATTCTCCTGTAACTTCATTCCTCTTAGCCCCAAATACTTTCCTAAGAACCTTATTATCAAACACCCTTAATTTCTGTTCCTCTCTCAAAGTGAGAGTCCCAGTTTCACAACCATCCAGAACAACCGGTAATACAGGGACATCATTTTATTTTTACTTCAATTTTTGTTGTACCTGAGTTTTTGAATGTACTTCACTCCCATCCCTTCTACTAATGAAGTTCCAAATCCACACAGAACCAAGACCGCAGATAGTAAGCAGTACTGAGTTACTGAGTATAGTACGTTCCAGAAATATGTTCGCGTTTTCCAGTGACGAAAGAGTTTTCAATATTGAATCATATTTTCGCACAGGTACTGTCCGTTTGCCTACGTCGCATCCCGATTTCCCCCCACCTGCTTCTGCTCGCCCTTCTGTAAAAGCTGGGCTGTCTTAGCTCTTTTCTGAAAACATTAATTTCTCTTAGGAATTGGACGTTTACGTAATATTATACAGCTGTTTAATTTAACTTAAATAAAGGGGCCTCGTTAAGTAATTAACTGTCACGTGATTTCCTCCCTTTCTACAATCCTGCGGCATAACCACTTGGACGGACAGTAAATAGCATATCTGAGTAATTTTATATTTTCGGGTCGGGCAGAAGTGAAGATTGAATTTACAGTACGTAGAGTAGGTACAGAATTATTTCAACATGAGTTAGTAGTACGAAGGACGAAACTGGCAATTGGAATTAGATGCAATAGTCTATAGTGCGATAATATGCACAAAAGAACTGAAGCCTGTATCGAAATGAACGGCCACCATTTTCAAAATTGTGTTTAAATATTCATATTATGATTATTTTTCAATTTAACTTCTTTCTCTATATTGTACGCTAATGTGCTGTAGACAGTATAATATACGCCGCACAATGAATACGTTAGCATGGATAACTCACTTCGTGGGTAAAAACACTTATTCTTAATACAGTACTGTACTTTGATTAAAGAAAAACCTAATGAAAATTATCAAACTCAAAATCGCGATATTTCCTAGTTTACGTAAATGATGAACTACTTTTCTTCCTTCCTATACCTAGTAGAGTGATTTGTGTTTTACGCCAGTATCATCGAACTGCAGTCTTGGAGGGGGGAGCAAGCGGTGTTTCCGGTTCTCTAAAGGTATAGACAGGTTAATATTAAAAATGTTAGTAAAAAGTAAAATGATGTCCCTGTATAACTGTTTTATAAATTCTAACTTTCAGATTTTTTGACTGCAGACTAAATGACAAAAGCTTCTCAACCGAATAGTAAGAGGTATTTCTCATATTTATTCTGCGTTTAATTTCCTCCCGAGTGTCATTTATATTGGTTATTGTTGCTCCATGATATTTGAATTTTTCTACCTCTTCGAAGGATAAATATCCAATTTATATGATGAATGGTAATAAAACTGAACAGCTGACGACTGACAGCAGACGACTCCACTTCTCTTTGGATCTCCTGTGTGAAATGAGAAAAAAAAATATCTGAATCTCTTGAGTCGGTATGACGATTATGACGATGCAACATTTCAATTGATAATACAATTAATCAAATATAATAATACCTACATACACAAAAAGAAACGTTAAAAACAGTTCAATTTGGAGACATTGAACTATTGCACACACATTTTATATAGAAATTGCATCAATAAATCGCAGTACCTGAAACAAAGAAGCATGAAAGCTGACGGAGAAAATATGACGACGGCTAGAGAATGTGAATGATATGATCGCCTTCAAAGCTGAGTGACAGAGATACACGATCCACTTCTTGTCCGTTACGACAGCAACTAATGGCTTTGCTCATGGAGGTTATGGCTGGTAATCGATTGGATGTGTGCCAATATCTCAAATTTTGTCAGGTCAACGCAGGAATTAAAATCGAACATAAAGCCACTCACACGTAAACATACATAAGATTACAGGCCACTCCTATTTTGTATGTATTTTTTCCAATTAGGCAGTATACAGTACATCAACAAAATTACATACCTGTACTCCAATTATTACTTTATAAGCATATTTTCACCTCAGCAGATCTATGAAATGATGACATTTGTTTGTCTAAGGACTACCATATTTGTTAATGAATGTGTAAGTAATGTAATTAATTTCAGGTGGTTATTCTTTGAGATATTTCAAATAAAACACAATTTTGCTCGTTTCTGCTTCCTTTTCGAGATAAAAATGGTTTTATATGAAACATTTCATAGCGTGTTTTGGGAAAGCCATTGATTTAATTTCCAATATGTTCAGTCAATTTAAAAAATCGGAAAGAATTTTAATTTTGTCCTTTAAATGTGCAGAAATTTGACCCGAACAAACGTAACTTTTCGTTCTGCAAAGGAATTTTACAAAGTTACGTTTGTTCGGATCAAATTTCTGCACATTTAAAGGACAAAACGAAAATTTTTTGAATAATTTATTAACATAAATTTCTTAAGTTGACTAAATCAATAGCTTTCGCAAAACACGCTTCATACAAGAAATTATCTCGAAAGGGAATCAAAAACGAGCAAAACTATACCTTGACCAAAACTACTTCCGACTTGACAGCTTATAGAGAAGGGGGAGCAATGTTGTCATGTTGTCCATCTTTCGTGTAAGCGAGCGCGCTGCCGATAGAGTGCAGTAATGAACGGCTGACATGAACACATACATTTCTAACCAATTTGTTGAACACTAGGCATTAAAATTTGTGTACATTATTATTTTTATTAGCCTATAATAATAATAATAATAATAATAATAATAATAATAATAATAATAATTAGTAGTAGTAGTAGTAGTAGTAGTAGTAGTAGTAGTAGTAGTAGTAGTAGTAGTAGTAGTAGTAGTAGTAGTACCGGTATTCTTCAATGTAAATACCGTTAGAAAAGCGTCGAAAGGACTGTAAACTGTAAAAACAATTTTAATTTAATACGAAGTATCTACTTTTATGAGTATCGGTATTCTTCAAAGTAATATTGTTAGAAAGGCGTTGAAAAAAGTGTAAAGTGTAAAAATATTTATAATTAATAATCTGCACGGTCTTTTTCTTTTCAAATATTGGTAACAGTGCTCTTATTAATTTTAACACAAGCAACAGTTCTCATTACGACTTGCGCCAAAGGTAAAAGAGGCCGCCATTATCTTTTCTCCTGTCAAAACACTCTCTTACATAACACACCATCTCTCGCGCTTGACTCTTTAACGGGACACCTTGTCCAATATTCTTTATTCTCCGCCTGCCTTTTCTTCCTTCAGACATTGCACAAGTCATCTATTTGAAAACTCTAGCAGAAACTAGAAAACACACACTCCACCAACGACAACGAAGATAATAGTGTAATATAATTTAAACACAATAATTATCGATACACTAAAACAATAATACAACTAAATAATATTTTTAATTCACACAAAGCACGCGGTAACCAGCCAACTCAGTCATTCCGGCCACTGTATTCACCACTAGGCCCTGGTATTCACGTGCAACTTGTAAACATATACAAGGCAACACCGTCCCGTTACCATGATTACGCGTCTCTTGTGATTGGTTGATTTGAATGATTGGCATGGTAACATGCTAAAGGCGCCTTTTGTCAGGTCGGAAGTTGTTTTGGACAGACCATTTATTACGTTTTTTTTTTGTTTGAAATATCTCAAAGAATATCACCCTGAAATTAATGACATTCCATACGGTCCACTTCGTATAGGCTAAGAGTCCCATTACTTTCTTTGTGTTACTACAGTCTCCTACATTGCTTTTATTTTACATGTATTACTCGACCGAGGCGAGTGGAGCAGCGGGCGTAATATGAACTATAGCGATGACGATACACAAACGCAGGAGAGGTACAAGTGGCGCTCCGGGCTGCAGGTCTCCACTGGTCTCGGTCGACTAATACATAATTCTGTATGCCCTCTACCGATCTTATCAACAAGCTTACTTAGAAGATTCATTTCTGTCTAAAAATTCGGTTTGAACTGGCAGTAAAGTCTCTTTCTTCTGTAAATGTTAACATCTGCCTTATTAGAGTTTTATTCTTAGGACAACAGAGTCTCGATTATCCGAGTTAATATGGACCAAGACTTCCTCGGATAAGCAAAAACTCGAATAAAACAGATGGTTACTGAAAAACTGTCTTTTGATTACAAATCAGACAAACTCTTTACTTAATAGACCGAATATAAAAACCAACCAACACAATGTGACTCACGAGCACACTGTGGCTCGCAATGATAGCTATACTTGTTTCCTACCTCCCCTAATCCCCACCCTCTCACTCACTGGAATCAAACTCCGTTCCATTTGTATTTGTCTCTGACCTGCGAGTGGCGTATCATCACAATGTCTCTCTCGAAACCATGTACCTCTACGAAAACGAAAGTTTCAAGTAGGATGGGAGGACGCATTTTTTGCCGCCAATATGATGAGAATATTTTTTTTTAATCCAATGCCACCAGGTTGTCTTTTCGACATTTCTGGTCTTCTCTCCTGGCTGTGGCTTAATTGTAACCCACTTCTGAGGTTGGGGCGCCTGGAAGGCGGAGTTACATTACCCCGAAGATGTGATAGGATGATTATGATAATGTGGTGCCAGGAGAGGTCTTAAATCTAAACTTAACCTAAATTCCAGACCATGGACGAACACAGGAATAATCCCCTTTAAGAAAAATTCCTGTGCTCTAACCGGGAATCGAACCCGGGACCTCATGAACTATAGCCAGAAGCTCTGACCACTAGACCATGAGGCTGGTCTGATGAGAATATTAAATGCATGATTTGTTCACAAGTATTACGAGGAAAACGGTTGTATAACATAAAACGGCATTATACTACATGTTACTCATGAAACATTAAAAGGTTAAGTGTTATTATTATTATTATTATTATTATTATTATTATCTCTGTACGTCGATCCTTTTTCAGCAGGTTTACTAATGCGGTTAGATCTTCAATTTAAACTCACAGATTAACAATGTGATTTTAAATGAAAGCTAGATGTAAGGACTTGACAAATGTTGAACTTTCCAAATCTTTGCCAAAAAATAAATATCCGAAGCTTCGTTCTTTCGCTTGCTCTGTTGAAGCCATGTTCGCTACAACTGACTTTTGTGAAGAATTATTTTCAACAATGAAAATAGTAAAAACCAAATTTAGAACACGACTGACAGACAAATACCTACGACTGGCAGTAAGTGACATAATCCCTGATTTTGAAACTCTGTCGCAGAGACATTCTGAGGAAATATTGTGACGATGTCGTGTATGCTTCCTGGGATAGCTCAGTCAGTAAAGCGTTCGCGCGCTAAGCGAAGGGTCCCGGGATCGATACCCGGCCCCGGAACAATTTTTCCTTGAAATTATTCAAACCTGCTTTACAGGGAGCTACTACCTGAAAGCTAGATTTGCGTAATTCTGAGGATAGTTCATTTTAGGTTGTGATAATGTGCCCTATGTTTCCTTGTTCATTTCTTTCTTTGTTACACGTACTACACATTAGTTTGTAACCTTGTTCTGTATAAAATTATATTTAAGTGCTTGACGTAAGAAAAATGAAAATCTGGTAATAAGTCAGACAGTTGCTTCACTTCCCCTTCGAGTGTCCGCCTCCCTCCGTAGGTGTTATGCACGTTGCAAGTTACACAGTGGCTCGGCGCACGATCACATTTTCGCCTCGGCTGCTGTACAGTATTTACAGTAATTTCATTTTATTTTATTTAATTTTTTTTTTTTTGGATCGGGTTCGGATAACACGGAACCTCGGTTGATCGACAGTCGGAAAATTAAGACTCAACTGTACTTTACATTCTGTAGTTAAATATTTTTTTACTAAATAATAATCACATTAGATTCAAACGCAAACTATTAACAAATGAATAACTTTTTTCTGATTAGGAGTGCAAATTAATTAATCGTGCTTTCCACTATGTCTACATTTCTGAACTTCTGAGATGTGTTGCACGGCACACAGTATGAGCATAAAAAATGTAAAAAAAAAAACGTTAAATCTTATCTTCCACACAGTCATTAGTAGACATCTAGATTTCTAGACGAACGAGAAAAATAATTAATCTATGTATGTCTGGACAGCAAACAGAGCAGGAAAGAAAAAAGAGCAGGTAAACCCACAAAACCACAAAAAAATCAAGGTTAGCATGAATAATACTTTTGTTCGCTATTACATCCACAAGTAATACAAAAGTGAAGTCTGTACAAATACTCGGTCGCCAAAAAAAGATAAATAAAACTAAGTTCGCATTTCGAGACTGCATGCCACAGGCAAACAATGACTCAGAAAACAAACAAAAGATTTGATTTCAGTCATTCCACGAACCGGTTTTATGCTAATGTTGTGTAGCAGTACCAACTTACTGAATATCAGTGCAAGATTACGTATATTTAATTACCGCAGCTTTGATTCTCTCTACCCTGTCACTGTATATCCACCATTCTACGTCTTACAGAGAAGCTGCTGTCCACACTTCATAAAAATTTATTAAAATTCTAGGTTTGCTTTACCTTATACTGTTTTTCTTATTGTATTGAAAATTCAAAATATATTTAATTTTGTTATTAATAATAATAATAATAATAATAAAAATAATAATAATAATAATAATAATAATAATAATAATAATAGCCTAATAATAATAATAATAATAATAAAATAATATAAAATACACACTAGGGGTCCACACCTGTGGGGTAACGGTTAACGCATCTGGCCGCAAAACCAGGTGACCCGGGTTCAATTCCCGGTCGGGGCAAGTTTCCTGGTTGTGGTTCTCTCCAGGGTTTTCCCTCAACCCAATATGAGCAAATGTGGATAACTTTTGGTGTTGGATCCCGGACTCATTTCACCGGCATTATCACCTTCATCTTATTCAAAAGTTAAATAACCTAAGAAGTTGATAAAGCGTCAGTTGATAACCTAAAGCGTAAGTTGATAATCTACTAAAATAAAAAAAAAAAACAAAACACACTAGCGCACAAAATGATCACATCCTAAACACATACAAAATCGTCAGATAATAGATCGAAAAGAAATGCTTACGAAGAGCCTTTCCAGGGTTATTCCAGAAGCAACGAAGAAAATAATACCAGCCTTTCTCTGCGACTCTGGATTTCACATGGTGCATATTATAAAATGGAAAATGGTGTAATACCCGTGCATTTCATAACTCAATGAGCGAATATTCAGGTAAAAAAAAAAATAATGGCCAGAAATTCTGTGGTGAAGTTCATTTCAATACTGAAGTCGAAACGGGCTAAGTCCAACCATCAAGTGGAAAATATTTTTCACTGTGGTTCAGTGACAGTTCAGATAATTCGTATCTGTAACTTTATGATATACATTTTTTTGTCTGAAGAATTTCTATAGAAGGTAAGATTCTACAAATAGTAATTTCTCTAAATAATAAACATTGGAGACTATGATTTATTATACTGTTCATTTCTTATTCCATTTTAAACAAGAAAAATATTCAAGAAGAAAATCGCTAATTTCAAATACATCACCATGTTGTGTCACTTTTATACGGAGAATTTAATTTTTACTAAAGTGATATTATTTCATATACATCATTTCACAGAAGAGCAGACAAACAGGGTGCCAAAAGGCACATTTTTAGCATCAGAGACGCTAACATTTATCTCTGTGAATATCTCCACAATAATTTTTTTTTCAGTAGGTACCACAAAAAAAAATAGCCACCGGCGTAGCTCAGTCGGCGGAGGCGCTTGCCTTCTGATCTAGAGCTAAGCTCGGGGCGTGGGTTCGATTCCCGTTTGGGTTGATTACCTGGTTGGATTTTTTTCCCGAGGTTCAACCGTAAGGTAATCTATGGCGAATCCTCGGTCTCAACTCGCAAAATACCACCTCGCTATCATCAATTCCATCGACACTAAATAACCTAGTTGTTGATATAGCGTCGTTAAACAACCAACTTAAAAAAACACAGAAAATAGACTAGAATAAAATATAATTTATGGAAGCCATAAAACTTATTATAATGTACAATAAAAAAAAAAAAAAGAAAATTAAAGTATCATCCCAGAGAAAGAAGTGAACCAGATCGTTTTGTGAGTACGGGACAAATAGATTGTCCAATCCTTGAAAGATGAAGAAAATGAATATTGAACTAATACCTATGACACTTTAGCAGGGTTTAATCCACAATCGCATTTGTCGCATTTTGCTACTCGACTTCTAAAAATGCAACAAAATTGTAATGTAAATCTGAAAAAAATGCGACAACCACATTGGACTTAAGAAATGAAGATGGTAATGGAGAAAATGAAATCAGAGATATGTTTGAACTGGTCTGAATTTAAACGAAATTCTAATGACATGGGCAATGTTCAAAAGGTATTGAAAATAGATGTTCAGGAATTGATTTCAAAGAGTTCGCGCAATTCATGTAAGTTAAGTGAACAATGTATTCTAATTTATTTATATAATTCCAACGCATACTGTAAATTGTGAGCGAGGATTAAGTTGCATGAATCTTGTAAAAACTGGAATTAGAAATCGCCTTTCAGTAAAAAGAGTTAGCACTCTGCTAGCAATAAATCTCGAACGGCCTACTAGTAAAGAATTTCAAAGTTTATAGTGCCATTAAAACAACGTATTTTAATGTGATGCAAATTCAGCAGGAATTGATTCTAAACAAACCTACATCTAATTATTTACTTATACAGGGCCATCATTTTATTTTTACTAACATTTTTAATATTAATCTGGCTATACATTTCTATTAACGATTGAAACAGGAAACACCGTTTGCTACCCCTTCCACGGCTGGAGTTCAATGATACTGGCGTAAAATACAAATCACTTTACTAGGTATAGGAGAGAAGAAAAGTAGTTAATCCATTTACGTAAACTAGGAAATATCGAAATTTGGAGTTTGATAATTTTCATTAGGTTTTTGTTTAATCAAAATACAGTACCGGTACTGTATTAACACTTGGTGTTTTTACTCACGAATTGAGCTATCCATTCGGACGTATTAATTATGTAATGTATATTGTACTGTTACAGCAGCACATTAGCGTACAATATAGAGAATGAAGTTAAATTGAAAAGTAATCATAATATGGCTATTTAAACACATTTTTGAAAATGGTGGCCGTTCATTTCGATACAGGCTTCATTTCTTTTGTGCATATTATCACACTATAGACTACTGTACCTAATTCCAATTACCAGTTTCGTCCTTCGTACTAGTAACTCATGTTGAAATAATTCTGTATCTACTCTATAAAAGAGTACCTTACGTACTGTAAATTCAATCTTCACTTCTGGTCGATCCGAAAAGATAAAATTACTCAGAAATTCTATCTACTGTCCGTTCAAGTGGTTTTGTCGCAGGGTCGTAGAAAGGGGGGGGAGGGGAATCACGTGACAGTTGATTACTTAACGGGGCCCTTTTAATTAAGTTATTTTAAACACTTGTATAATATTACGTAGACGTCCAATTCCTAACAGAAATTAATGTTTTCAGAAAAGAGCTATGATAGCCCAGCTACTAGACTTTACAGAGGGGCGAACAGAAGCAGGTGGGGAAAACCGGGATGCGACGTAGGCAAACGGACGACAGTACCTGTGCGAAAATATGATTCAATATTGAAAGCTCTTTCGTCACTGGAAAAGGCGAACATATTTCTGGAACGTACTATACTCACTAACTCAGTACTGCTTACGCGCCCTCGGCTCTGTGTCGTGAACGGTTGGAAGTTTACTAGCAGAAGGGGTGGGAGTGAAGTACATTCAAAAACTCAGGTACAATAAAAATTGAAGTAAAAATAAAATGATGTCCCTGTATATATATATATATATATATATATATATATATATATATATATATATATGTATATATATATATATATATATATATATATATAAAGTATACCCAGAGTGTGATTTGGTGGACTGAAAGTAATAAAACTTCAAGAAACAAATTACATAACTTTTTAGTAGGCTATTTTACGATGCTTTATCAACAGCTTAGGTTATTTAGCGTCTGAATAAGATGAAGGCGATAATGCCGGTGAAATGTGTCCGGGGTCCAGCATTTGCTCATATTGGGTTGAGGGAAAACCCCGGAAAAAACCTCAACCAGGTAACTTGCCCCGACCGGGAATCGAACCCGGGCCACCTGGTTTCGCGGCTAGACTCGCTAACCATTACTCCACAGGTGTGGACCATAACTTTTTGTTTCTGCATACTTTATTAATTTTATCTTTCTGCACAATTATTTATAATATTGCACAAGCATTTCGTAATTTGCACAGATACAATGCTCTTTAGCCAAGAAAACCTCCGTTGTAGATAGTCAACAGCCTGCCCGCTCGGCTAACCTTCGATTAACGCAAACGCATAAATATTTCCCAGAGCACATGTGGATTAGTGACAGACGATTCAGCCACTTCCATATCCAATAATTATGCTAACATACTAGTGGAGTGTAACTGAACACGCTACGGTGTTGGGAGTTAATGCAGTAAATCTATTTACACGAGGAAATAAGAGGTAATAATAGCTATCAGTTGTACAGACGATTACATAAATTAGCATTAATGTGCTTGTGATGACAGAATATTACTTCGCTAGTCACCAACTCGTTCCCCCACGACAGTTCGTCTGCTCTGCCAACAGCCACTTATTGGAAATTGTGTCATTACCAAATACAATCGACAACAGCTTCAATTCCTGCAGGATCAAAATTGCTCATGTATAAAAATTAATATGAACAACACATAATGCACAACGCGTTCGCAGACACGAAGCAAATGGCATTTTCAATTCTTGCAATTCATTTTGAGAGTGTTCAGATAAGTCTCTAAGTAATATCAAATAAGTGTTTTATTATATATTTCCGTCAATATCCCGAATTTAAAAGAAAATTTACAAATTAAACCAAACTCTTTAACTCTATTAAATATAGAATATAATCTAAATTTAACAGAAGAAATACTGAAATCAGAAGTAAACACTGAAATAGTGCAACAATTGTCTTTAGAGACAATTAATATTAGGTACCCTCCACAAAACTGGCTTCATTTATACACCGACAGAAACTTGATCTCCAGAGAACAAGGTGCCGGTGCAGGGGTTACGTGCTTCTTCTCACTTTGTAGATCTCTTGGATATGGAACAACAAATTTTGATGAAAAAATCATTGCAATAAGTGAAAGTCTCAGGAATCTTCTATGTCACATCAATAAATTTAAGAATGCAGTTATATTGTCAGACTCCAAAGCAGCTATTCTATCAATAGTCTCTAAACACATACCTTCATCTCAAACAGCAGAAATAACTAAAATGCTCTCTCAATTAATATCACTCAATAAAAGAATTGTATTCCAATGGATACCATCCCATTGTGGAATCCTGGGAAACGAGAATCCGGAAGCGGTCTAGCATCGTATTGGCGAATTCCACTTGCTTGAGTTTGTCATCCGGCTCCAGACGTTGCATTAACTGCACTTTGTATGCGTACAGTTTGAGATGTTTGTGGACAATTCGTTGCAATGTTTATGTTGGTACTTTAAGTTTCCGCGAAGCTCTTCTTAATGACTTCCGCGGGCTTCGCTCATACGCGGCTTGAACATTTCCAACCATTTCTTCGGATGTTCTACGACCACCACCATGCTTCTTCAACACCGATCCTGTAGCTAAAAATGTATCGTGCCACTTCTTAATGCTTTTAGCAGTTGGAGCATCATGGTTAAACACTCGCCGATACTCCATTTGAACTCTAACAATTAATTTAAACTCCGCATACCACAACACAGTTTGTGCTTTCATCTGCGGTGTCGCCATTTTGACAATCGATACAATCTACGATAAGAAACCGTGTCTGTGCACCATCTACCGACAGGATTCGAAACTTGTTGAGTTTTCCTTTCATATAAACGTCGCCGTAACGTTCTATCTTCAACCGTTCACCTGTCACATACAATTGAAATTAGGTACATTCGAGCGATCCACCATGTACTTATAGTTTCATCTACTGACTTTAGCTCTGCCAAATTAAAAATAAATTATTATTATTATTAATATAATTTGCTACTTGTTACATCACTTGCAATCCACACTTAAATCTGCAACTCACCACATGTTCAGATCTTCCTCTAAAAATTCAAGAATCATTTCGGTAACACCATTTCCTCCCTTGCCAAGATAATAGCCGCTGTAAAACAACGGATGTATGGAAATTACCCGCGCACAGAATTTAACTGGTTGATGACGAACGTGCTCGTATCATATTTTATCTGCAGATCGTAGATAGAGCACAACTTTATTATCGAAATGCAACACTGTAAAACTGACATAAATTCGGGCTTGTTACGGAAATATGCTGAGTTAATTACATCCAGTTCGTCATCACCGCATCATCGACATGGGCGTGTTATACAGTCCGGTCTAGGCGTTGCCATGGTAACAGACAGTCTGCACTTGTTTTATTGTTTTTTTTTCTGGCTATATTTATTTGCGTGCTGAATCTTTATTGAAGTATGCGGACTGTTATTTAACACGAGGCTGCGTCAGACAAATGCTTGATGTGTGCTGATCGTGATGCATAGACAGATGGACGGCATCGTGCGCAGATCTCGATGCTGCGGTAATGTTGCGGATTTATATTCTCGAGAATAGTAGTAAATAAATTGCATGCAAATAACCTGAATGTTTTGTGGTGCTTGTCGGTTTGTATTAATCACACACAGGATGGGAGATTGTTACAAAAAGTTTTCTACAAAGTAGTTAAGTGCCGATAGAAAACTGTTAAAGGGAGAGGACGGTATTTTTTAAAACTTTTTTCCTATTTGGTGTAAAATATTAATTTTTTGTATGTAGAGAGCTCATACTTGTAGAAGCACAACCAAAAATAAATATTTTGAATAAAAAAATTATTTGGGGGCCCAGATTTGAAAAAAATATACCCAATGCAGGATTTTACTAAAATCGATATATCTAAACCATTTTTAAAGGTAGATTCATCCAGTTTTTGCAATGTACTTGCAAAAGCATGCTCTACAAACTGTCTGTAACAGAACTTTGATATTAGTCCCTACGTTTGTAAAATAAACAATTACAATTTAATAACACTTTAAAGGTGAATACCAGGTAATATATAGCGAATCCTCGGCCTCATCTCGCCAAATACCATCTCGCTATCACCAATCTCATCGACGCTAAATAACCTCGTAGTTGATAAAGCGTCGTTAAATAACCAACAAAAAATGGATGTCACATTGAACACCTCCTATGAACAAGTGTTGAGATCTCAGAAAGTATGTGTTGTAGGACCCATGTTTATTAGACATTTTTTTCTTGTTTTGATGCATACTATAACCTCCTAAAATATTGGATACTTTTTTTAACACCCTGTATAAATATTTCAATTATCTTCTGTATGTTTTCATCTCTTTGTACCCACAGGTAACATCTGTGTTGGTCAGTTTTGCAGTGTGCTATTCAAGTCATAGGAGTCTCGCCAGGTGCTTATCAAGTATGTAGTCGATAATGCCAGAAAAAATGCAAGACCGAAAAATAAATTGGCAAAATACATACAAATAAAATACACTATCTACCAAAACGTAATTGGGCACCCAGGATTTTACGTGCTAGATGCCATGTTTCGGTGGTTACTATGCAATGGTATGCAGACAATAATGTTCACCGGTTGGACTGGCCTGCACAGAGTCCTGATCTCAATCCCACTGAGCACCTTTGGGACGAATTGGACCGGCGATTGAAGTTCCGGGAAATTCGCCCAACTTCCATTGTCCAACTGAGTGCCATATTCCAAGAGGAATGGCGATGCATTCCAGCGGATATCCTACATAAACTAGTGGAGAACATGCCTGACGGGGTGGCTGCTGTTATAGCAACAAGAGGTGGTATAGGGCGCGCCACCGATTTTGGCGTGTGAAATAAGTAATGGGAAACGTAAGTGCGAGTGTCTAACTTTTGTAGCAATTTATAGGCGATAAAGCTGGCACTTGTGATTGGTAGATTGATGATGTGGCGTGTATTTAGGAGGAGGTACCGTTCTCAGCTGCAGTGGCAACAGAAACTCACTGACTGGACACTGTACTCAAGGACACACCGCAGGAAAGTTAAGTGCGAGTATCTTACTTTTGCCACAGTCTGGGCCGCAAGACTGACAGTTGTGGTTGGCAGATTGCTGAAGTGACGTGTATAGGAAGTGGTACCATTTTCAGCTACACATCAATAGATGCTCGCAGACTGTGCATTGTACTCAAGGACATGCGCCAAAAACTCTGGCGTCAGCTATACCACGAGGTTCTAAAGGGGTAAAAACAGTGCCCAATTACTTTTTGGTAGTTAGTGTATATAGAAAGAGAGGGATAAGCAAGCAGTAAAGGAAAAGGAACATAATAGACAATCTTTGAGAAATAATTCAGAAGTTTAATAATTTATTCTTTCGGTAAGAAATTTACTTTCATACTCTGTTTAACCTCCCCTTTTTTCGACTTGCACATCACTGCGGATAGGGGAGGGAGAATAAATTTACTTACTGACATGTAATCATTCGTTATCGCCATTCCACATCACACATGGACGAGGTGATATGTGCATTACAGTCGTAACCATGGAGCACACGAGATTCCTATCTCCGCCGCAGAGGCAGCACTAATGCTGCACATGCAGATGTATGTACCTGTGACGTCTGGGTCATAAAGCTATACTGCTGCTGTAATTCTGTTGTGGGATGGGAATAAAATTAAGGCCATTATCTGTCTGCAATGAAACAAAGCACGGTTATCTCACGCACTTTCACAAATGAGCCGTCCAAATCGTCTGCTGTCCGAAACTTCACAATTAATGCGTGACGAAAATAAAACCGCAAGTGCACGAAATAATTTTCACTTTCGGACAATACAGTGCCGTCACATTAATGCACGAACAAATTCGATGGATCTATCAAGGTCTTATGAAACCTTCTAGCTGGAATATAGCTTCATATGCGCCTAATAATACATCGTTTCATTACTAGAGACCGGATTTTTATGTAATTACATATTATATTCCTTTCAACCTAACCGTATTTCAATAACAAATTTTTGCGAATCTTATAATTACCATTAATATATTAAAATTTGATACTACATATTTTTACATATTTACCCCATATTAAATATTATGGCTTGGTATTACATAAATCTACATATTTAGGGGTTTTATTCATTTTTACTTCTTTAAAAGGAAAAAGAAAACTGATGCTGGGGAAGTTTACAATTTAAAATAAGCCTTTTTACTTACCCGAGAAAGGATATATTTCGGGACGAAATATAACATCTAAGTTCCAGGAAGTAAAAGAGGCACTCATCCCTTACCGCCCACTGTAATTATGAATGAAGAAAAGGCAACCTTTCTCATACAACTACTTTGTATTGTAAAAATCAAGGAGGGAATAATCTCATACGCATACGCGGGCGACATAGTAGTAGGGTCTACAGACCTTACAAAGTTACAAGAAACTATAAAAATCGTGGTAAAATGGTGCAATAAAAACAAATTTGATATAAATGTGAACAAGACAGAAATGATGATACTCAGAAACGGCGGAAGAGCACCAGAAACAGTAGAAGTCGTTATGAAGACAAGAAAATTAAAAGTTGTAGCAGACTACAAATATCTAGGCTTAACAATACAAACCAGAGCATGTATTGATATTAAATATTTTCATGATTTAAATATTTTGGTACATATTCAGCTTATTTTTCTTACATAAATATGTACATATTTCACATTTTGATATTACATAAAAATTCGGTCCCTATTCAGTACTGTCACCACATTACAACCCATTCTGATATTTTTTCTGATCCTAACATATTCACTTTAGCCGCGTCTCTAGCACTACCGCGCTGGTCTTCCGTCCAGGCGTTCCGGGTTCGATCCTCGGCGAGGTTGTGATGACCTATGTGGTAGACAAGGTAGATGTTGCAGAGAGTTTCCCTCTACAATTCCACCAATACTCCATCTTCCCTTTACTTCATTCAAAAATTAATAAATAGGCTGAAATGTCTTAGGGTAGATGAGGGTAATTGTAAACAGGGGGTAATTATAAACACATGCTGTGAGAAATACAAAACTGTCAATATAAAAATTATAATTCAAGGGAATATTTAAATTAACATGTTGGCTAACCTACTAAGCAGTTTGGTGCCAAATAGGAGTAACTGCTTGGTTGTGAACGAATATTTTGTAAGAGTCTACAAAAAAAGTTGAGAAAGAATTTTGCTTCACCTTCATTTTTGGTATTGTAGGTAAACGTACAGTGCTATTTTTTAAAGAAAATGTTGATTTCCCACAACCTCAGTTCATTAAATTATGACGTGTTTACTTTTGCCCCATACTTTTAATTGCTTGGGGGTAACTGTGAACATGTTTTACTATGGTTACATTTCGTACTTTTCAGTAATCAAAATGCCAAGAAGTTATATTAGAAAGAGACCCCCACCCAACTACACTGTAGAGGATTTAGAGAGGGTTGTCACAGATGTGAAAAATAGTAACTATAGTTATCGTGAAAATCAGGAGAGGTACTGAGTTCCTATATCGTCATATATCATAGGTTAAATGGACGAAATGTACCAGTGACCAAAATTGGAGTTGGAAGGAGTACAGCTCTTTCTTCTGAAACAGAACAAAAAATGTTCAGTGTCTGATAGCCCGTGAGAAAACTGGTGTTTACAAATACCCCCTCTCAAAGGGATAAATGTACACAGGTGGGGTAAATGCAAACTAGCAATTAAAAGATGAAAAAAGTCTACCTTATTATTTTAAACTCATTTTCAGGGAAAAGAAAGATCTAAAAATGACAATGTTTCTTCGTCATGCTTACCGTTACTGAGGGTTGTGTAATGTTGAAATATATTTGAAGTCAGTCAAAAGTGTTTACAATTACCTTGGTCTACCCTATATAGAAAGGGCTTGGGACTTTGGGTACTGGTGCTTATCTAGTACTCGTCTGGGGATAAGATCTGACTCTGTCAGACAGGATAGCCCACCTGTCAGCATAGGATTCATGAGTGCTAATGAAGCCACCTGTCGGGTTTGGACAATCGCCGCATATATAGGGTGCATAATGCACCAATGTTAGCCTAAGTGCAAGGTTCGACCCTAGAAAAGCCAAATCAAGCTTTATCTAGTTTTTGTGTTTTAATTGCATCTTTCCGTTTCAGAAGCGTATCGTAACAAAGGTACTCCACCATTTTCACGTATACTTTCT
Source organism: Periplaneta americana (assembly GCF_040183065.1). NCBI lineage: Eukaryota > Metazoa > Arthropoda > Insecta > Blattodea > Blattidae > Periplaneta > Periplaneta americana. Next base: position 183,425,395 of record NC_091117.1, on the reverse strand, counting down.
TGATATTATATTTAAATCCTCTGCTATAGTTCAAATATCGGCGTATTTATCTAGAACCGAACAGATTCAATTTCAATTTCTGGAAAAAAAGACAACATTTATTTCACTTTCATACCGAATGTGTGTCTGTATTGTTCCTTGTATTGCTCCAAGTTGTCTTGAGTGGAGGAGAACTTACGCCATTCTTACCACTCGAAGAGAAAGTCCAGTTACTTGTATCTGTTTAATGTTGAGACAAAGGTATCGCACGATCTAGCCATTTAAGTAGGTAAATTAATATCTAATATTATTAATGGTAACAAAAAACTAAGAAAATTAATTATTCTCTGCAGACATATATCAACATAACAAAAAAGAAAATATATAATTTCTGTCTCAAGTAACTATACTGTATCTGTGAATCGTAATATCCAATCGAAATAAATCACAAGAATCAGCAAACTTGGCGAACTCAGTAAAAGTCAACAACGAAAGCACATGCTCCACATTTATTTCAAATATATGCATCACTCCAAAATTTTACACTTCCTCTACTAAATAAAACTGAAATATATCAGAATTTTCAATACTGAAAATAATAATAATAATAATAATAATAATAATAATAATAATAATAATAATATGTTATTTTACGATGCTTTATCAACATCTTAGGTTATTTAGCGTCTGAATGAGATGAAGGTGTTATAGCCGGTGAAATGAGTCCGGGGTCCAGCACCGATAATTACCCAGCACTTGCTCATACTGGGTTGAGGGAAAACCCCGAAAAAACCTCAACCAGATAACTTTCCCCAACGGGGAATCGAACCCGGGCCACCTGATTTTGAGGCCAGACGCGCTAATCGTTACTCCACAGGTGTGGACAATAATAATAACAATAATAATAATAATAATAATAATAATAATAATAATAATTCAGAGCCAGCACCATAAATCAAGATAGCTTAGACTTCAGTCTGTCCTGACGCGGCGTCAGGAAGATTGACTTATCATCTGCAAGCTAGTTTTGAAATTATTTTTTATTTTAGTTGGTTATTTAACGACGCTATATCAATTACTAGTTTATTTACCGTCGGTGAGATTGGTGATAGCGAGATGATATTTGGCGAGATGAGACCCGAGGATATGCCACAGATTACCTGGCATTCACCTTACGGTTGGAGAAAACCTCGGAAAAAACCCAACCAGGTAATCAGCCCAAGCGGGGATCGAATCCGCGTCCGAGCACATCTTCAGACCGGCAGTCAAGTGCCTTAACCGACTGAGTCTCGCCGGTGGCTAGTTTTGAGATATCAAATTGTTTTTAATTCATGATTATTGTTTTAGTACTCGTTCTCCATTCTTATAATGCGTCAGAAGCATAGAATAATTTATTTCCACAGTATACTACATTATACGACGTATACAGGGCTTTCATTTCAAAACTTCTCAGTGTCAATAACTAATTACTTAAATTGAATTCAGTTCAAACAAAAAATAAGTCAATTTAGATATTGAGGGGAAGTCTGAAACCTGGGTTAATTGCATTTTAGATTTCACCCCCAGCCACCACCACTTTGAAATTTCAAATGGCACCCCTATATTTTTTATACTTAAATACTTTTATTTTACGACGCTGTATCAACATCTCAAGTTATTTAGCGTCTGAATGAAATTAAGATGATAATGCCGGTGAAATGAGTCCGAGGTCCAGCATCGATAGTTATCGATGTTTGCTTATATTGGGTTGAGGGAACACCCCGGAAAAAAACCTCAACCAGGTAACTTGCCCCAAACCGAGATTCGAGCCCGGGCCACCTGGTTTCGCGGTCAGACGAGCTAACCGTTACTCCACAAGTGCGGACCGCTTTTTATTTTTGGAAATATCAAGTGCTCAATTTTATAAGAAGCTATGGAACCTGGAACCTTTCTGAAGATTTACGACGAGGTGAAAAACAACTTACAACATATCTCAATGCACGCCTTTTAAACCCGTTGTCTGTCGCTTCAGCCAATCGCATGTTTTTCAAAATAATATTACAGGACATTTTTAAGTTGGATAAGTTTTAACATCAACGAAAAAGAATGTGAATTAATAACATAGTTTATCACTACAGGGGTAAACTGACAGATGGAAACGTCTTTTATTTGTATAATTAACTTCCCTCTCAGGAATGTTGCTCCGTCCATTCTTCGCAATGACATTGGCACCGATATTTTGTAGAGAGTGACATAATTTGTTCCGAATTTCAGCCAAACTCATGCCGGAAGCAGAGTCCGTGGGCCCTGACAACGTAATTTCCGAACAAACCCAAGGATAAACACACACGAATGTTTGCCCATGAGTAATACACTACAGCGAGCACAGCGGACAGAAAACATAGAGCAGGATGCGTCTATCCTGTATTTTATAGCATTCCATCACGCCATATCTCGCACCGCTGTACCGGCGCGCATTCATCAAGCTAGTCTGCCTGCCCCATTCCCTCAGCAACAAATTCATAGCCCCACTTGTTCCAGAGAACTCAACGGTCCGTGAGAGTACGGGGGAGTCAGCTTGTGTAAACTTTAAATCATTCCTCAGGCTATTCAGTACATAGTGTACAGAATTATTATACATGCTTTATTTTTTTATTTGCACACGATAAAATAATTATAACTTAAAAGGCATGTATAGAATCATTTTATGCAGATGAGAAAGCTATCAATGACAAATCATCATCCTTCATGAACATAAGTTCACGTGGTCAGTTTCGGAAAACGAATGAATGTGGCCTTTCAAAAATTCGAAAAGTTATCTCTTCTATAGTCCCGTCGCTCTTATTTCCGGCAGCCAATCACGTTGCAGGTCGGCTACATTTAAATGTGTGCGTCTTGTGATTCGCTGATGATGACGTTATACATTTTCTAAGGCTCGCTAAATACATAATATAATCGCCCACCATTTTGGCTCTTCCGTTGGCGTTCGCAGAAAGCACACGAGGACGTTATTTGTCGCTCAATTATTTGCTCAATTACAGTGCGTTTGATTTATTATCATAGAAGCTACGACATGATAATGTTTAACGGTGTGGCAAATAGATTCCTCGTCTGCTAGCTCAGCAACGAAAGAACAAAAATAGCGAACGACACTACCTACCTAGACTTTATAGAGCCTTCACTTCCTAAGACGTAAGCAAAGAGGAGGAGTCACGCCGGGAATAACGGCGTCGCGACTATAGTAGTACTTTAGGAGGTCTGTTGCATGTTATTTTTAATACTTAAAGAATGTGGATATTCCATGTCATTTCCGATACCAAACATAATTCCCGTTCTCAATTAATCAATTCCGCGTCATTTCCAATACCACCCGCTAGAGCAGGGCGTGACGTCACACAGCTACTTCCTGTCAACTCATGCGTTCTGCAGCTCACTTATTCCGTTGTTGCCTAGAGGACAATGTTTATAAATACTCACAGGGAATGTTGAATCGTTACGTCTGTTAGTTGCCGTTCGTCTTCAAACATGGAAGTAGTTGACATGTTAGGAACGACAAAAAAAAAAAAAAAAACAAGCCATATTATGTACATAAAGGTTGTAAGTAAAACGTAAGTAAACGAAATAAATCTGCGACGAATTGGTTGTGAAAAATATTACAGTGCAAAATGCAGAGGAAGAATTACAAGAAACGAAAATCACCAAGTAGTACCTGTTGGTAGTGAACACAGCTGTATTGCAGATATAGTAAGATGTTAAATAGAAGAACTTAAATTCATTTGTAAGAAAAGGGAAAGAGTGAGGCTCATGCCAGCAGTGTATAGGGAAGAATTTCACGCAGTTTCAGTTAAGGTTACGAATTTGTGACGAAAATTTCCCAATTCAATTCTCTAGTACTCTATAATTCTGACTTTGTTCTAGATTAGCTATGTTGTAATTATTATTTACTACTTATGACGTATGGTCCCGCGCCGTGGCAACGTGGTCGAAGGCATCTTGCCTAGGACTTGCGTTACGGAATGCGTGCTGGTTCGAATCCCCACGGAGGAAGTAATTTTCTCATTAAATTTCGGACAGTGTGCATCGTGATGCACTTGGGGTGCTACGATAGGTAGCGAAATCCGGTTGCGAATGCCAGCTATAACGGCTGGGGGGATCATCGTGCTAACCATACGATACCTCCATTCTGGTTGAATGATCGTCCACCTCTGCTTCGGTATGTGGACGTGAGGCCAGCAGCCGGCTGGTCGGTCTAGGTCCTCCACGGGCTGTAGCGCCACGGATTATTATTATTATTATTATTATTATTATTATTATTATTATTATTATTATTTACTTATGACGTAGTCTATGTGTCAAAATATACGTCCATTATGATAATCAGTATTGGAAATGACAGTAATGGCAAAACCATAAACAGACAGTATTGGAAATGACTAGTTTCTAAGAAGTGTTGGAAATGCAAGTATTGAAACTAACATAGTATATTCGGGGGATCTAGATTCTGACATTTATGAGACATGAGTGTATCAGATTGTTTGGTTACTGAGAATGTGCGTATCCAATTCTGTCTGTACAGGAAACTAAGAAATTTGAACCTCTCTCAACAAAATTTAGGAATAAGAATATACCATTTGATTTGTAATCCAATATTCTGAAAACTATTACGTATGCCATGATTAATCTGAAGAATTCTTGTCTCTGAGAAGTCTAAATGTCTGCGGCTTTTCAAACGGCGTTATATGTGTTGTAAGTGCAAGTCACCTTATTGTTATTTTAACTTCACCTTGAAAATTAGATTTAAAACTTGTTACAATTTATACTTGAAATGATTATCATGGCTGTCGAGGCATCTTTGAGTTTTTTGTGTCAGAGAACTGATCGTTTTTATTACAACACCGCCATCGTTCCTCAAGTTTTCACCACACTCCATTATTTTCGATATAAGTTCGATCCTTGCGTTTGACCGAACACCATATATAATTGATTTCATGTGCCTTTACACAAAGTAATCCAATGGAGACAGATCAGGTGATAGCAGAGGCCAAGCGACTGGACCTCCTTGATTTTTTTAGTAGGTTATTTTACGACGCTTTATCAACAGCTTTGGTTATTTAGCGTCTGAGTGAGATGAAGGTGATAATGCCGGTGAAATGAGTCCGGGGTCCAACACCGTTAGTTACCTAGCATTTTACTCATATTGGGTTGAGGGAAAACCCCGGAAAAAACCTCAACCAGGTAACATGTCCCGACCGGGAATCGAACCCGGGCCATCTGGTTTCGCGGCTAGACGTGCTAACCGTTACTCCACGACCTCCTTGATCAATCCAAAGTTGTGAAAACTGTTGATTCACAAATTCAGCCACACACATGCCAAAATGTGCAGGTGCTCCATATTGCTGCAGCCACATACCTTATCTAACAAGAAGAGGCGCGTCCTCCAAAAGCAATGGCAACTCTGCTTGCAGAAAATGCAAATAATGGTCAGATATCAATCTGTTTGGAAACATGACAGGTGCAATAAATCGGTTTTTGAACACTACACCGAATGTTTACCGATAGCCAGGTTTAGAAATGTGTTTCCTGGGATGCACGTGGATCACTGGACCGGTGAGCCCATGTAAGTGCGTTTCTTGTGCATTTGATTCCATCTGTAGTTGCCTCAACTGTGAACAAAATCTTTGAGCACAACTCATGGTTTTGAAGAAGCTAATTGCAGAAATTTTCACGTACGAGCACTTCGACTGTGAATGGGTATATAAATAAAAGCCATGCAATGTTCTCCAAACCGACATACGACTAGTCCCAATTCGATTAGCAAGTCTTCGAACAATTTTGATTTTATTGCGGTCTACACTTTTCAAGATTTCATCTTCATTGACATTGTGTAGCCGTCGTCTTTCACGATGTGGTTCAGAGACTGCACTCTTTTCTCTGATGGATCCTTAAGCATTATTAAAGAGAAGCCTATCCGAGATTCTACGATTAGGAAAACGCATCTCATATTCTTCGACTGCTGCTCTCGCATTCCCATAGCATTCCCCGAATGCCGGCTGGCGACACAAAGAAGGGGTCAGCCTGTGGACGAGTGGGGTTGCCTGCTCAAAAGCTGCGTACGCAGCAAACCTTAGTGTAGTCAGCCGGTATGGGCTTGGGAATGTGCTTAGTTTGAGGGTTAGCGTAATAGATTGTGACAGGTAGCAGTGCTGAGTAAAGGAATTCCATTTCAAGCACACAGAAACATAATATCCGCATACTCTTCATTGGTAAACATAGCCATTGTTTATTTACTATCTGCAGTCAAGGATACACTCACAACAAGGTTGTGTACACAAATGAGAGGCGTGCTTGACTGGCCGTACAAGTGGCATCTACGTAAATGTAGCGAAGCTATGTGCGCATATTCTTTTCAGAATTACCTCAACTACACTAAACGTGTAAGACGAAGTTGCATACTATAAGGTGTAACGTCTAAACCGTTGTTCAGTGCGTACATGTTGATATAGACTTTTTTACTGCAATGGATCCCGGGAACACGAAGTTAAGCAATGAAAGCCCAGTTACGGGACATTCTGTATTTAGTCCCATGTTTCAATGGCAAGTTCTTGTCTCGGCGTCATTTACTCAAGCTTCCCAATTTAGGTGTAGCCTAATACATCGAGCTGTTATTTATTTTTGCCGCCGCTTTTAATTTCACCATTGGTGCAACATGGAAGATCTACATACTGTCGGTGACTCAGGAGAAGACGAGAGCGGATTGAGGAGGAAGGGATGTGAACAGATAACGTACGACAACACGTGCAATATTAGTACTGCAGTAAGCGGAAACATTAGGTCTCCTTCTGTTCAACTTAGCTTTAATCTCCATAAGCATTGTTACTCATGTTTCCTGTACGAGTAATAACCTGGCTACTGGGATGCTTATCTGAGCGATGTTTATAATAATCAACAGCGATAGTCAAGAAGGTCACATTCTTTCTGCTCGTCTTCTCCTGAGTAACGGACAGTAGAACAGCTTCTGTTGACAGCCTTCGCAATTTCGACATACGTCTTTTGTTGTTTGTGTAAATTTATAATAATTTTTCTTTCTGCAATAGTTGTCCCATTATTCTAGCACATGTTACAGCTTTGCTTATCAGGAGAATACTGTGACTCATTCGTCTATCGACTGCATCAAAACGATGCGGTTTGAAGTACTAGAGAGTGTATACACAGACGCTTACGGTCTTACTAATAAAAACTCTATATACAGACGTTTAACTGTCTTATACTTATACAATGAGTAGCTCGTTTATAAGTCGTGTGTAAATTCCTTACTAATAATCACTACATACGTCGTGTATAACAGTATAACTGTTGCACAGCTACGCCATAGTTTCGTCATTACTTCGTTACGAAAGGTAATAGAATATCTGAGGTTCTCTACTGGATCCGGTAGAGCGCTCTAGTGTGGCGTCTTAAATATCGATAGTACAACTGGCTCTAATCGATTACCACACTACATTTTGGTCAAAGAGTACAAGCTACAGCTATATTATTCTAATAATTCTATGATCTTTGGTTTGTTCTTCTGTGGTTACAAGGTAAACATCATCATAAAATGACAGTCGATACGAACAGCTGTTAAAGGGGCGGCCATTTTTTCCCTATATACAACGCTTAAACAAGGGGTTTCGTGTATATAACTACTGCAAAGAATTCCCATTGTATAGTTACAGCCTGTTTATACGTCCATAGCTTATTCGCGGTTTATTAGTAACGTTTTCTGTCTCAACTCTGCATAAGTCTCGTATAAAAACTATACACGGTTTATTAGTAAGACTGTTACTGTATAATTTGTCTCCACAACTGCAATATTCGAAAACTTTTGTCCTAGCATACTATGGTTCAAACGATTGCCAGTCGCTTTATGTTCAGTCTGACATCGATTTCTCAGTGTAAACACAAACAATAAGGAATTATGTTATAATACAAAGAAAAATTAATACAATTAAAACGTTCATTTCGTCAGAATATTGAATTTAATATCGATTAAGGGTTCATACAAATACTTCTGTCCATTACTGTATGTTTCAATGGCAAATACTTGTCTCTGCGTCGTTTACTCAAGCTTCCCCATTTAGGTGTAGCCTAATGCATCGAGCTGTTATTTATTTTTGCCGCCGCTTTTAATGTCGCCATTGGTGCAACATGGAAGATCTACATAGCAATACACGATGATGATTAATCTTTTCCGTTAGGAAAACAGTAGTAGCCTACCCCTCGAAAACCTGCTACCGAGGACCATCACTCCATCACAAATCCTCTTCGACAGGCCGGGATTCGAACTCGCGCTACCAGCGTGGAAAACTGATTTTTTATGGCTGCGACTCGAAGAGATCTAAATTGCATAACTCAAAGACTAGCACAACTTCTCGGTAACACTGGCAATGCCGCATTATTGAGTACATTGGTATTTATAATCTCTGAATCACACTATCCTATCAAATGTTATGCGCAGTACTTAAATTCACAATAAAATATTGATAAAAGTGTTATCTACGCATCCCAACTGACAGTTATAGGCTACGTGAATTATCAAGGCTGTTGTAGCTTTTATTCCGGAGTTGATAACAAACGCAAATAAAAACACAAAGAATAATTAAAATGTGGAAACGTAAATTCCAATATTTTAAACAAATGACCAGCAAATTTGCACAACCTTCATGCCAGATGTAATTAAAATCCATTTGTATATTTTTATGCAGGCTAGTTCCTATGATCAACAGTTTTGAAACTGTTTGTTGAAATTTCTTTTTTCAACTGACCTACTTCCATTTTAAAGGTATTAACATGCGATTGCTGGAAGGTTAGTTTATCATGTTATATTTGGTTACAGAAAATAACTGAACAAAGTAAAAGAAAAAATTGTTACATATACACACATACAAAGCAATCTGACATTGTGTTATACATGGAAAGTCATAGATACTATAGGCCTAGTCATCAAAAAAGCAATTTTATTGTTAATATAAAATCCTAAAGAACTGCACTTGTGTCACTATTTAGACACATCAGACATAACAAAAATTTATGCTGCAAACAGTATAATACTAAACGATTATGTGTATGATCGAATCCCTCTCTTCTAGTGTTTTTCCCTTTGTGGCCTGACTCCAAGTTCGACATACATGTTGACATATATTAAGTCAACTGCTATTATAAAAGGAGCGCACTCAATTGAGTGGCTTGGTGGCCAGGATTCCACAGTAATATGCACAGTTTGGCGAAGAATCAACGTAAAGATTAATTTTTGTGCTACGTAATATATCTGTTATGGTAACAATCCGGTGCTGTGGATTGAACTTCGGCATAGCTCAGTGGTTAGAGTACTTGTTAGGTAAAACCAAGGACTCGGTTCGATCCTCGGAGCCGGAGTGAATTTTTCTCCTCTAATAATCATTGTTACCATAACAGATATATTATGTAGGATCAAAAATTAATCTTTACGTAGACACTGCATCAGTTAAGACTCAGATTTCGAAAGTTACGGTATATGTAAGAATTACTCAATTTAGTTTTTCTCAGGAATGTATAACAAAAACTGTTAAGAGCTCCATGAAAAAAATTTACGACGTTTGTCACAGGACGTTGCAAAATAACTTCAACCAACGCATAAATATAAGAAATTACGTGTTTTTCGATTGAAAGTAATACAAGAAAATAGAATGCAATGAACTTCATTGTTGGTTTCAACAAGATGATGTCACGCTTCTAATTGTCATTGTCAGACTGAAATGATATTATATACTAACAATAAGACAAAAGTACAGTAGGCCTAGAAACCTCACGTTGTAGACTTATATCCCAGTTTCAATAGTGGAAATGCTTTCAGTTTTGGACGACTAAAATTTACGTAATTATAATAGGTACGAAAGGAATACCAGTACGGTACGGAAAATTTACATCGAAATTATCTGTAGTAATGTCACGAGAGGTCTGAGATTCGCCGATTTCGCTCGTGGATTTATCTAGGAAATCTCAGACCTCGAGTGACATTTATTAGGACTATTTCGTGAATAAAATAAAAATGTAAATAATATATCCCTAAAATTCGATCACAAAATGTTAATAATTGTATATTAACGAATACTTAACCTATTCAGACATTGTGAAGTTGAAATACTCGTAGATGAATATCGATTACTACAATAAAGAAATTCGATGTTATTATTCAGTAATGCCAATTGCGAAAAGCGAAATACAGGTTTAACAGTAACAGTGGGGACAACTATATACCAATGCTTATGTATTCACAGCGAGACATGTTGCTACACAGTGAAGTCATCTCTGTATAGATAGGCCTAATTAAAACACGAATTTTATTACGCCATACGGAAGGCAGTTTCATCAAAGACATTAATTACTATGGGTTTGATATGTGATGATGTTACATAAATTTGAACATCTGACTTTCTATTAATTGTTTAATTTCATTCACGATATACAAATTTTATACGCTACTTATTACAGGTTAAGTTACCTGTGGCAGCAGCACCAATGTCAGCTGTGCCTTATTTCAACCGTTAAACACAATCAGTGCTACACGAAAGCACTTTTTATAGCTCGACAAACGCATTCTCGCTGTAGTGTGTAACGGAACTAAAGCTGCATCTACACAGTTCAATATTCCAATCGCGTATGCGTGTAATCTAAGAAGAATATTGAAAGAATCAAGTTTAAAAGGTACGTTCAATTATGATGCATGAAGATTTTGTGTCTACATGGAGCGCCGTTTTGAACGTCGTCTTCACTGCGTAAATGTATTAATTAATATTAAATATCAATCTTGCATTCATTGCGTTAAAGTTGAAAGAAAAGTTTAACCGTGTAGTTGCATTTTAATGAATTCATGATCATCAATTTACGGGGAAACAGTTGGCGACAACGACTAAACAAAAGAACGACCACGCGATAAATTGATAGCGATAAATCTAGATGCGAAAATTATCGCAAAGTGTGATTGTGATTGGTTGGAATTCAGAATTTAATTACACTTCATTGGTCGAAAATGGAATGACGTCATATAAACGAAATAGTATTTATAATTTAAAAGATTTCAATTTGGATGCCCTAATTTCTGAACCCGGGTTCTGAGTTTAAAATAGTCGATGTATAAGTCACCCAGCAAACAATGCGCGAAGGGGACAGGGGAGTCCGAATGTATTTTCGCAAACCTGTGATGCAACTCCCATTATGGTGCACGCTAATGACCGTGATGGCTGGCTGCGGTTAGTGTCTTTGTCCTGATGCTTTGTGGTGACACAGTAATAACCAGGTTATTCAACACCTCGGCGCGTAATTAATTCGACGCTACAGCCAGCCCAACCCCAAGGCGGGGAACTTCGCTGCGCCTTTGTCGGTATATAGTTTGCGAATAGAAAGTGCTCCATAACAATGTGTGCACAGCCAATTTTAATAAACTCAATATGTTCATACAATTACTATATTCATTTACATCAAATTTCATATATTCTGATATTAAATTTCATTACAGATAAAACCCAGTCTCAAAAATCGTCTCAATGTAAATGTCAACACAGATACAGTACACGATCTTAAATGTGAGTATTTTTGACAACGATTTAATAAATTTTAACATCGCGTCATATAGGATTCTCTACATAATCTATACTAATAATAAATCTGTAGCCGAAATTTTTCTGGTAATTTTCGATTTTCCAAAACTAATTGGTCCTAACATATATAATTAACCACCCTGAAACCGAAAATAGCTTTTTTGAAATTTTTGTTTGTATATCTGTCTGTCTGTATGTTTGTTACCTTTTCACGCGATAATGGCTGAACGGATTTCGATGAAAATTGGAATATAAATTAAGTTCGTCGTAACTTAGATTTTAGGCTATATGGCATTCAAAATACATTATTTAAAAGGGGGGTTATAAGGGGGCCTGAATTAAATAAATCGAAATATCTCGCTTATTATTGATTTTTGTGAAAAATGTTACATAACAAAAGCTTCTTTAAAAATAATTTGCGATAAGTTTTATTCCTTGAAAAACTTTTATAGGACTGATATTTAATGAGATAAATGAGTTTTAAAATTAAAATAACTGCCATCTAAGGCCGTGTAATGAATTAAAAAACAAATGACTTCGTCTATAAGGGGCCTTGGACAGCAACAATCGAAAGCTAGCCTACAGATAGCCTACAGAAAATGTTTCTGTGTTTGTATGAAGTAATATCGGAAGCTAAATTAACCGATTTGTATAATTAATTATTATTTCACCATTGGAAAGTGTAGTTTCTCTAGATGGACATAATGCTATAATGTTATTACAGTAACTTCTGATATAATATAATATAATATAATATAATATAATATAATATAATATAATATAATATAATATAATATAATATAATATAATATAATATGTAATATTATATACTATAATTTAAGTTATTTGAAGGGTTCAGAATCATAGTGGGCCAAGCGCCATTTACTGAATACGTAGAAAACAAGGGTTAAAATTAAGTTATTACCATAATTCAATGGAAACCTATAACAAGTAAAATAAAATATACACATTAAATCTAAATGATGTCAATCTTCATTAAACTATGGTTGCATGTAATAAAAATTAAGAAACATGTTAATGGAATTGTCATTGCACCAAATGAGTGTCTCTGGACCAAAATGATCGCATTTTAATTATTTGGATGCAATTTAAATTAAGTAACATATTAAACGATTTATCCTTCTATCAAACACGAATGTTCTCTGGATCAAATGTCCTATTTTAATTATGTAATTACTTTATATTTATTTCTAACGGGTGCAGAGGAGCGCACGGGTACGGCTAGTAACCAATATATTTCAGATTGATTTCACCATAACAAGTAATGAACCATTGAGACAAGACTAGCAGCAAAACATCCAATTAATGAAATTATGAAGTTTAAAGAGGAATGAAATGTTTTTTATCATGTTCAGAGTTTTATGATGTTTAATTTAAACACAACACAGCAGTGCAGCCACAATTTTATATCATTATTATGTATTACATTTCATATCTGTACATTAATTTTAGATTTTTATTTACCATAAGTCAATTTTAAAAGTTATTATTTTCATTATTGAAAAGGTTGTGATTAATCATTCGTTCCACAATACGAGACAAAATGTACAAAATATTGCATGTAAAAAAGCCTGATGATGCCCGAAGGGCGAAAACATTTGCTTAATTTTAATTTGTATATTTGTATGGTACACAATGATCACTTACATGGGTAAGTGTCATTGACTTTTTATATTTGTGATATGTCAATTAGACTGAATTAATTAAACGACATTATATTATATTATATCATATTATATTGACTATCTGAACATTTCAACATGCTTTCTAAGATAATCAATATGTTCTGACAATATAACATACATTATGCCAGTAATCTCGCGTCTGGATCTACAAAATTAAAGTGGAAAAATGCTAAAAATCTGACTTTTCAGGAATAGCTCCGTGTAAAGCTAACTTGAATAATTAAGGGAAAAATTGTTCCGAGGCCGGGTATCGAACCCGAGACCTTTGACTCAGCGCGCCAACGCTCTACCGACTGAACTACCCAGGAAATCTACCAAACACCGGCTCAATTATTCCCCTTTATATCCACAAACCTCAAGACATCAAAGATCCAGCATTGAGTGCACACTTTTTCTGTGTGACTTAAATTGTGGTTTTCTGTTTACGAACAGTGACGTGTATTATACAGGGACATCATTTTATTTTTACTAACATTTCTAATATTAAACTGGCTATATCTTTGGATTAATGGTTGAGAACAGGAAACACCGTTTGCTACCCCTTTCCACGACTGGAGTTCCATGATACTGGCGTAAAATACAAACAAATCATTTTAGTAGGTATAGGAGGGAAGAAAAGTAGTTTATCCGTTTATGTAAACTGGGAAATATCGCGATTTTGAGTTTGATAATTTTCATTAGATTTTTGTTTAATCAAAATACAGTACTGTATTAACAATAAGTGTTTTTACTCACGAATTGAGCTATCCATTCGGACGTATTCATTATGCAGTGTATATTATACTGTCTACAGCACATTAGCGTACAATATAGAGAATGAAGTTAAATTGAAAAATAATCATAAAATGGATATTTAAACACATTTTTGAAAATGGTGGCCGTTCATTTCGATACAGGCTTCAGTTCTTTTGTGCATATTATTATCGCACTATAGACTATTGTAACTAATTCTAAATACCAGTTTCGTCCTTCGTAATAGTAACTCATGTTGAAATAATTCTGTACCTACTCTATAAAAGAGAACCTTACGCACTGCAAATTCAATCTTCACTTTTGCCCGATCCGAAAAGATAACAATACTCAGACATGCTATCTACTGTCCGTCCAAGTGGTTATGTCGCAGGGTGGTAGAAAGGGAGGAAATCACGTGACGGTTAATTACTCAAAGAGGCCCTTTATTTAAGTTACTTTAAACAGTTGTATAATATCACCTAGACGTCCAATTTCTAACATAAATTAATGTTTTCAGAAAAGAACTAAGCCAGCCCAGCCACTAGCCTTTACAAAGGGGCGAGCAGAAGCGGGTGGAGGAAACCGGGATGAGACTAAGCAAACGGACGATAGTACCTGTGCGAAAATATGATTCAACATTGAAAGCTCTATCGTCGCTGGAAAACGCGAACATATTTCTGAAACGTACTATACTCACTAACTCAGTACTGTTTACTGTGACCGTAAGGCGACTTTGACAGCATACGCGGCCTTGGTTCTGTGTGGAGGACGGTAGTAGAAGGGGTGGGAGTGAAGTACATTAAAAAAACTCAGGTATAATAAAAATTGAAGTAAAAATAAAATGATGTCCCTGTACAAATCTGACCTTTCGGGAATAACTCCCTGTAAAGCTGACTTGAATAAATACAAGAGAAAAATTGTACTGGGACCGGGTATCGAATCCGGGACCTTTGGATGAGCGCGCCAACGCTCTACCGACTGAGCTACCCAGGAACTCTACCAGAATCTGATTCAATTATTCCCCTTTATATCCACATACCTCAATGTTTACTACGTTATATTTACAATAATATTCAGTAAAACGGTTCGATATTTAAAATAAATTATATTTCAAAAGATAAATGAGATAGGATCAGAAAGTCTGAAATAAGTTTCGGCCGTAATATACACAACATCTAAGGTGGACAGTTTTAGCGTTAAATGTAAGCCACGTCTTGTGTACGAATCCAGCTTAAGGCAAAGACGTTTGTCCGTTGGAAATGTGATGTTCTCTGTTATCTAACATGGAGATATGACATCCTACTGACCACACGCCAGAGAATAACAATGTATTCTTTCAGTGACAGGTACAGCAGTGAGAAGGAAAATGTAGAAAGTTTAGTGAAATGGAAAATTTCCCTCTATATTTCCCGGAAAATTTTCCGCCTGAAAAATTGTTGCTTTTTTCGATTTCTTGCTTACAGCCTCGAAAGCTGCACAGTTTTGTTCATTCAGTACTCTCATTAGCAACTGGATTATCAAACATGATTAAGTTTTACAACCTTTGACGGCTGTGTCAATAGTCTCCAAAATGAGCGTCATTGTCACGTTTAATGTACCTAGCATTAATAACCTATTGATTAAGAAGCAAGCGCTGATGAGTTCATTTTCTGAGAACTTTACTAATCAAAGCTAAATTGCTACAACATTATTTGCTCTAAATGACGACAATATATGCCTATTACTTCAACATAATCACTTCTTATTGGCTAAGGAAAATATGAATATAAGATATATATATATATTTTTTTTTTTTAACTATTTTATTTATTTAACAAGCTAGCTAGCGAGTACAAATTAAAATGATTATTACACTTTTACTACGTCATACTACTTTTGACCAATAAAACGGTACGAAAGGACGTATTTCAACCATTCATGGATGCTTATCGCATCTTTGTTTGTCAACACTTCAAACTGCGCTGGTCTGTACGCAAAAAAAAAAAAAAAAAAATAACAGAAAATTGCAAAACCACTCCAGTCGATGCACAGCAGTTTCAAATATGACTCGCATTGGCAATCAAGACCAAGAATTAATAAAAATCACTGGTCATATACCTATGCATCTATGCATCTTCCCTGAAATCCTATTTACAAATAAATGGAGAGCACCATTCGGAAATCCTGAATAAGTTTAGGAATACACCATGTAGGCCTACATCAACGAGTTCCACTTCTTTTACCCCACACGTCCAATATAACATCAACTGAACCACCAACCACTAAAACATTCAAATTTGAAAATTGTACATTCAATCATTATTCCTTTTAAAATTATTCATGTTTATTATTTATGTCATCGTCGTTAATTAAAACTTTTCTAACACTTGTATATATTATTTAGGTTATGTTATAGCTTCTGCTGTATGATATTAAGGATAGTCACGTATCAGAGATTGTTTAATATTAAGATTTATTGAAAATCACCTGTCAAGTGACGTTGATTACTGGGATTCGGATAATTGAAGTGGAATGCAACTGTTTTAATAAAAATGAAACTGAATCAACAAAGCCTTCTTGACTAGTAACACTGCCATCGTGATCTATATCGAGAAGGCATTGCTAGTAATCGTCTACAGAGGTCAATGAAGATTTCATAGTTGGCACAACTGATAGCAAGATAACAGCTAATCATAATACACTACTGCCGTCTAGCATGAATCTAGCGTAATATTTGTAATGTTGAGATGATACAATAATACATTTAAATACAGTTGTATTTTCGTAAGTCAATTAATATTTTATTGTATTGGAGTACTTCGTTACTTCTAATCTTTATATACTTTCTTCTAATCCAATACAAACAATAAACTGAAGTAGCATAACTGAAGTAGAAATGAGAACAGAAACAACAGTAACCAGAAGAATCATAAGCAATATTGTAAAAATATTCATAGAAATAACAATAAAAGAAGTAGCATAACGACTACTATAAAATGGTGTACTGAAACAATAATAATGTATATAGGTAGGTCCTTAACAGACGTATTAGATTTTAAATTATAAGTTGTATTATTCTGTTTGTTTATGAGTTACAGCCCATAAATTTATCGAACATACACATCATAGTACCTGCAAGAGACCTCACACGCTAAATAATTAATACAATCCACATGTTGATTTGCAGTATCGTTCAAATAATTCAACACTTATAAATACAGTACAGTCACCCAAGTTTTTTTTTTGCAGTTTCTATATTTTTAAACTCAAAAAAGAGTACTCTTACTAGTCACTTCAAACCCAGATATCACCACGCAATCACTTACAAAATCTTAAAGACGCAGATTAAGTTACAATAAAATTGGTTCTACTAATTCAAGATGCCAACACATTATGCAACACATATCACCGTCGTGTAAAGAGGGTAGTCTAAACAAGGGCCGCAGGCGCCAAGCAGTTCTACTGGGAGCAAATAAATATACAAATGCTGAGTACAGCTGGCGTGGATGGATGTGTTTGAGGCAAAGAGTTTCTGATACGACCCATGTGCGGATCAGCTTGCTGGAAATTAAACAGAATTTACAAACAAATCACAGCTGTACACAGGTGCTGTCTCTGAAGCGCCGTATTTACATCCAGATCGGCTGCTCTGTAAGTGTTAATGTCAATTTTACAGACTATCTTCCTTTATTGACACAGCAGTGTGCTACTGTAAGTGTATTCATTTGCACGTGATGGTGTACAAATTAACTGGGTCAAGTTTACTTTTACATAAAACGTTTTTATAAGCATTATATTATGCTTTTAAGTTGTATTGAACGTGTTGAGACATATGTGAAAGGTAAAACATGTTTTTCATCCCACTGGGAGAAGAAATTATCTAATAAAGATGAAATCTGAAGCATGCTTCGCGGAAAGTAAAAAGTATCATCGATGAAAATGAAAACAGGATATCAGATGGCCACATAGCCACCGGCGTAGCTAAGTCGACTGAGGCGCTTGCCTCCCGATCCGGAGTTACGCTCGGGCGCGAGTTCGATTCCCACTTGCGCTCGGGCGCGGATTCGATTCCTGCTTGGGTTCATTACCTGGTTGGGTTTTTCCGAGGTTTTCCTCAACCGTAAGGCGAATGTTAGGAAATATATGGTGAATTCTCGGCCTCATCTCACCAAATACCATCTCACTACCACCAATCCCATCCCCAGGATGGTATTTTTTTTTAACTTTTTTCCTATATGGTGTAAAATATTAATTTTTTGTATGTAGAGAGCTCATAGCTGTGGCAACTCAACCAAATAAAAATATTTTGAAAAAAATTTGGGGGCCCAAATTTGAAAAAAAAAATACCCAATGCAGGATTGTACTAAAACCGATATATCTAAAACGTTTTTAAAGATAGATTCAAACAGTTTTTTGCAATGTATTTGCAAAAGCATGTTCTACAAACTGTCTGTAACAGAATTTTGATATTAGTCCCTACGTTTGTAAAATAAACAATTAAAATTTAATAACAATTTTCTGATTTACTTTCTTGCAAACAAACGGACGTATTTTTAAAATGAAATCAATTAACAAAATTCTGTTATAGAGAAAAGTTTCCTAATAGTCTAAAGAATGTGAGTTCTAAATTTCATGCATGTATCTTTAATAGTTCAGAAACTATATCCATTTTTGTCTGCCAATGTAGCAAAAAAAATGAAGTTACTGGAAACCGATACAAGCGGGCGTGTGATTTAAAAATCCATAGCGCAGGAAGTTTAAAAATGGCGTCTCAACATCCGATAAGGGCACAAATACCCACAAAATGTTATGCTATGCATTCCACACATATCACAGAGTATTTTAAATATATATATTTTTTAATTTACTCATTTTTCACCAAAAAATACCATCCTCTCCCCTTAAATAAACAAAAAATCAAACGACCACGACACTCACTGGGAATCTGTCAGCAATGATATTATCGAAGCTTAAAACAGAGGGATATAAAAGCGATGGAAATGGCTGACAGAGACTGTGACGGAGGTGTATGAAAGTGACGTGGACAAATACAAATTGAAATGATTCAAATTCAAAGCCGGAAGAAATAAAGAAAATCCAATCTAAAGCAGATAATGCTCCTCATTAGAGTGAATGTAATATTTAAGTGATGTAATAAAGGTAAGAACTTGCCTATTGTTTTGTACCTATTCATTTACTCAAAACTGTACTGTGTTACTTTGTACTGGAAGTTGCTACAAAATGCGCACTCAACTTACTCGTAAATTATCGATATAGTCGCTTATCTTTATCATAGTTTTCAATACAGTCATGAATACGAATCCCAATGAGATGATGCTAATATACAACCAATGAGCCTTGCATTACAGTACCGTACATAACATTGTACATAACTAGACAGTGGATGGGGGATGACTTATAGTTGAATGTAAGTGCACATTTACTATATGTTACATTTTTTTCATTCGGACCATTGCTGAACAGGTTTTAAACATAAATATACGACGTCACATCCTACTGTATCTCCGTACAGTCAGAAGGAAAAGAAAAATAACGTACTTTAGTACATATCTTGCAAGGTTCAGTCCTCGTCATCATTGATGCAATTACCAGCGTTGCAGTAAACGACGATATATTCTCGTAAGTTGTCGAAGCTGAATCGTCTTCGCCTATCGCTTAAACAGTTTTTGTATCGAGAGAATTTCTGAAGAAAACTTCTAAATGGGGATCACTCAATTTCTTTAGAGGAATATTTGTACTGAGCATCATGTTGCACGTGTCGTTAGACCCACACAACTAAATGATGATGATGATGATGATGATGATGATAATAATGATGATGATTATGTAGATGGTTCCTCAGATTTAATTTCAACGCATTTCCTGTGCGATGTACTGTTGCAATGTTTCTTTATAGCCTGAGTTGATCTGGTTTTTATTTCAGTTTTACATACATTACACACGGTATTGTCTTCGTTGATACATAAAATGTCACTCTCATGCTTCTTAATTGCATTTCGTATCTCTGAGCGAATTTAACGTTTTGCCATTATGAATGAATCAGCACAACATATTCAACGCGTACTAAATACTTGAGCAGGATAACACAACTGCACACATTGCGTTGCAGTTTACTATGAACAGGTCGGGGTTCATTCGTTTTGTACGCTGCTGTACTCGCTAGGTACACAAAACACGGACGGTGCGGCACGTGCCATATACTCCGATATGAAACAACTTCACTTTTCCTTAAGTCATCCCGCATCCACTGTCTATACATAACAGTGTAAATAATGTTTGGTGAATGTAGACCTACAATCTGTGTGATAGTGTAAATAGTAACAATAGCGTATTCTAGTGTACATAGAGTAAATAATTTAAATTGTAAAAATTAGTGTAGGCCTAATTGTTAAAATGATCCACGTTTTCTTTTACCCAACTTGACCAAACAAGAGTCGGATGAGAAGTCATTCAAGTACTTATTTTGCTAGAGGCACGCACGTTGTCCACTTAAAAACTTCAATAATACTTAAACTTGTAGCCTCGTGGGAAAAAGTATTGTCGTCATTCATAAGTCCAAGCGAAAATGATTAGAAGGGCCTAAGACTACACGAAAAGTTCACTCACGAAACCGGTTTCTCTGCCGCTCTGTCGCAAGTACCAAAATATCCAACAGGAATCGAAATCAATATCTCTTACCGAGAAGAAGTTGTATCAAACACGAAACACTTTGCCTGATAGAAAAAACCTAGACCTCACAGAGTTGAGATCATTTTTCAGTGTGGATGCCCCCTGTGTTTCGCAGTTTAGTAAAAGGGTGCTTTTATCTGTTCTCTCATGTATTTCGTTTACATTCATTAAGTAGGAGCAAGCTTTTAAATTACTCTGATTGTGGCAGACACATTTTTTGGAATGTAATGCGTAAGTAATGGAACCCATTTCCATAACCGCTTGCGTTGTTTAATTTCCTGGCTTGTTCATGCTTAACTAAAAGTTATGCAACCCCCACTATTTTTCATTAGTAATATGTACTACGCATTAAAATGCGTACATCTCACACACAATCACAAATGCTTTTCCAGAAAAGTCATTAAACGTATATTTGTACTGCAACAAGATATTCGTGCCCACCTGTAGTAGTGAAATGAACGGTTATGGACAGGAGAGTACAGTATTTATTGTTTCCCTTATTGAAAATAACTTTATTCTGTAATATAATCTCCGTCTTTAAGACACTTCACCATTTGTTCCAATTGTGTTACACACTTTCTAAAAAGTTATACACTATTGTCTGCAAAGACATTTCCCACAGTCATCTTTCTCAAACTTATCCTTCTTAATATGTTAGTTGAGCTTTGAAAATAAAAAAATGTCAAGGGAATAGAGGAGATGTTCAACGAGTTGAAATCCAGCATTGTGAATTGCACTAATAGTAATGAGACACGTGAGCGAGAGCGTTGTCTTGATAGAAGAGAAGTCCACGAGATATCTTTCCTTTTCTTCCTGACATGATGTCTTTATTGGAGGTACAAAAGGGAAAAATGTCACATTCATGTGTAACAGAAAACAGTGGCTTCAGATAGTTGTAAGACACAAGCGCATCAGCAGCATTATTTCTGTCGGACTTTATAAAAGATGCAGTGGTGTCATGCACTGAATTTTATTTTAGTTGGTTATTTAACGACGCTGTATCAACTACTAGGCTATTTAGCGTCGATGAGATTGGTGATAGCGAGATGGTATTTGGCGAGATGAGGCCGAGGATTCGCCATAAATTACCTTGCATTCACATTACGGTTGGAGAAAACCTCGGAAAAAAACCCCACCAGGTAATCAGCCCAAGCGGGGATCAAACCCGCGCCCGAACGCAACTTCAGACCGGCAGGCAAGCGCCTTAACCGACTGAGTCACGTATAAAAACAAATAAAAGTATACGACGAATCCATAACAAATGGGGGGGGGGGGGTTAAAGACTTTAAAATTGCCCAATGATTGTAGTATAAATTAATAAAATATAGTTAAAGCGTTAATATAGATCTAAATAATATGTATGTATGGTTATATATAGGACCTTATTCTTTGAAATATTTCAAACAAAAGAGTTTAATACAATTTTGCTTCCTTTCCGAGATAAAAATTGTTTTATATGAAACATTTCATAGTATGTCTTCGGAAAGTCATTGATTTAATTCCCAATATGCTCAGTCAATTTAAGAGAGCAGTCTATTATGATAACAAATCACTGGAAGAATTTTACTTTTGTCCTTTAATTGTGCAGAAATTTGATCCGAAGGAATATAACATTTCTTTACTTACTTACTTATGGCTTTGAAGGAACCCGGAGGTTCATTGCCGCCCTCACATAAGCCCGCCATCGGTCCCTATCCTGAGCAAGATTAAGCCAGTCTCTATCATCATATCCGACCTCCCTCAAATCC
Source organism: Periplaneta americana (assembly GCF_040183065.1). Lineage (NCBI taxonomy): Eukaryota > Metazoa > Arthropoda > Insecta > Blattodea > Blattidae > Periplaneta > Periplaneta americana. The sequence goes on along the minus strand of NC_091117.1, from coordinate 183,402,967 downwards.
GTTTTAATATTATCCTCCCATCTACGTCTCGGCCTCCCCAAAGGTCTTATTCCCTCCGGCCTCCCAACTAACACTCTATAAGAATTTCTGGATTCGCCCATACGTGCTACATGCCCGTACATACACGTCATATACTATTAACAGAAAAGTATATAAATTTTATTATAAATACAAAAATTGAAGGGTTCAGAGCCATAGTGGGCCAAGCGCCATTTATTAAAAACAGAGAAAGCAAGGGTTAAAGTTAAGTGAATACCATAGTTTAATGAAGATTGACATATAATTTAGTTTTAATGTGTAGGGCAGAGTCGGGTAGTATCGGACATCGGGTAATATCGGACAATGAGTTTCTTTCATCTACCACACGATGATAGTACCTGATTGACATGGTTACGTTTCTGTGATGTCGCAAAGAGAAACGTAACCATGTCATTCAGGTACTACCATATGGTGGTAGATGAAAGAAACGCACTGTCCGATACTACCCGATGTCCGATACTACCCGACTCTCCCCTATACTTTATATTACTTGCTATATGTTTCCATTGAACTATGGTAATAACTTCATTTTAATCCTTGTTTTCTACGGTTTTAGTAAATGGCGCTTGGCCCACTATGGTTCTGAACCCTTTAATTGATCTAATTTAAACTTTTAACAATATGTTTCTCCTATGCATGGAATAAAAACTTTTTTAGGAAATTCAGGCTAGTAGCCTATATAGTTTATTGACGACATACGCATGTTTATGGAAGATATACAAAAACAAGCTGAATGATGTAATAACAGAGCAATAATAGACTTCATATGCAATGTCTTCTATCTCTATTTCTATTGTTTTCTAAGCGAAGTCCTAGTAACACGATAATATTTCAATAGGGACATCGACTTGGTATATCTTTTGCAACCCAGTGGATAGTACATATTCAACGATTTGCAAGCAAAACCCATTAAGTCAAAAATGTTACTTCTGATAAAAAGACGTTTGAACGTTCTTGACCAAGCTGAATTCTTTCTCTTTATGTGTACATTTCATTTTTCCAATTCTAAGCTCATATACATACATTATGCAAATGATATAGCCTACGCCTTTTTCTCAGAATTAATATTTTTTTACTTAATGTGTTTTGCTTGTAAACCGATGATGATATTCAGCAAGGCGTTTAACTAATCTTGCGCCGAGGTCAATCACCTTCGGATGAACGGGATCACCTTACGCAGTGGCTCTTCGATCTCTGTTTTATGGCATTCTATTAATATTACATGATTTTACGTGAAGTAGTATGGAGCCAATAACCCTTTAATTGAGACTCAAGTCCCACTCTCAATTATGATACGTCAGCGATCTCAAACCGAGTACTCATGTTACATTACAATCACGTAGTGCATACATACCTGTCCAGCATGGACAGCTTCTAGTCACTAACTTTATTTATGTGGCACGCAATGCAAGTTCTTCTGCTGGTTGTAAATCCTGTTCCAACAAATTTTATAAACCTAACAGTAGGGTTGGTGTGAATGGCGTACGCCAGGACAAATACTGCGCTCAATTCTATCAGATTTAACACATATTTTTACAGTGTCATTATATAAATTATAAAGAGGAACTATTGTTGTAATGCATGATTTAGATTTATAAATAGTTGGAAACACGCCATGTTTTCAACGTTCCCCATATCGAAAAAGTGGTTTTCACAACCTCTGAAACGATAACTTGAATCCACTTAGATTGCAACTGACCATGCGTGATCTGAATGACGGATAGTTTCTGACATGTTGTCTACCTATGTACACAGGTTTCTCATATATAGGTACAGTAGTAATACAGTACATCCTCTGATTAAGGTTTTGACTGATATGTAGGCCTACATAAAAAAAACATGGTTTATTTAATGACGCTCGCAACTGCCGAGGTTATATCAGCGTCGCTGGTGTGCCGGAATTTTGTCCTGCAGGGGTTCTTTTACATGCCAGTAAATCTATTGACATGAGCCTGTCGCATTTAAGCACACTTAAATGCCATCGACTTGGCCGGGGATCGAAACAGCAACCTCGAGTACAGAAGACTAGCGCTATACCGACTACACTACTCAGGCCGACGCCTACATCTATTATGAGGAGTACATCTCACTTGACGATATGTGTCAGAAGAAGAACAACTGTTTCTATACATCTGGAGTTCGACTAGTGTAATAGTCGGCGATGTATGTAATGGAAGGGGGAATGTTGTTAAATGTTATGTTTTATTTAACGACGCTCGCAACTGCAGAGGTTATATCAGCGTCGCCGGATGTGCCGGAATTTTGTCCCGCAGGAGTTCTTTTACATGCCAGTAAATCTACCGACATGAGCCTGTCACATTTAAGCACACTTAAATGCCATCGACCTGGCCCGGGATCGAACCCACAACCTTGGGCATAGAAGGCCAGCGCTATACCAACTTGCAAACCAGTGGAAGGGGGAAAGGAACTGGCCACCCTTCTCCATTATCTCCTGGCCTAGTTGCCTCATAAGTAGTACCTTCTTGGTATCACTTATGAGGTTCAGTCCTGTCTTCGGACAGTTCATTAAATAATAGAGTACATGAGTTCCCATAATTTTCAATGGTACTCACACCTCTCGAAGAGCTATGTGGTCCATCGCTATATAGTAACAGTTAGTATGCCTGACTGTGAAACGACTGGGCCCGGGTTCAAATCCTGGTTGAGTTTTTTTTGCGAGGGTTTCCCTCAACCCATTACGAGCAAAAGCTGAACAACTTTTGGCGCTGGACCGTGGACTCATTTCGCTTGCATTATCACCTTTATATCCTCTGATTGAGGTTCTGGCTAATACGTACATATATTATTAGGCAGTACGTCTCACTTGACGATATGTAGGCTATTAGAGGAAGAAGAACTGTTTGTATACATCTGAAATCTGATTAGTGTAATATATGTATGGCTAGTCAGCGATGTATGCAATGGAGGGAGAAAGTAACTGGTTCCCCTATCCCATTATCTCCTGGCCTAATTGCCTCATAAGTGGTGCCTTGTTGGTGTCACTTGTGAGGTTCAGACCTGTCTTCGGAGAGATGACTGAACAACAATCACATTTATCTCATTCAGACGCTAGACCTTAGCTGTTGATAAAGCGTCGTAAAATAAAAAAGAGCTGTAGGCAAAGAAAATGAGCTTTCTCGAGACGAGACATCTTCAAGCCTTGGTTTTTCTGAACCGACCCATGCGACGTGCGAGACAAATCCGGACTACACGAGAGATAGTGAGTGGTTTCTATGGCTGCGAGGTGCGCAGACTTCGCATCTCGCAGTTACAGAAATCACTAACTCCCGTGTAGTCCGGAATTGTGCGAGGCAGGCCTCGCACCTCGTACGTAACATGCGTCGGTTCAGAAAAACCAAGGCTTTAGATTACCACAATGTTCCGCAACAATGCCAGGCGCCTAAGACAGAGGTCGCCATATCGGCAATGATAAAAATTAATACCATATGTGATTCAGTCACATGATCATAGCTTCGACGAAACATTAAATACGCACGCATTCACTGTTGGGAACATCACGACTGACACAATTACTAAATACATTTACAGCCCTACCTAGCAATATATTCGTTGAATATTACAGACAAGGGTGAGTGAAGAACATCACAATTCCGCCACTTGATATAGGAATAAAAACATTACTACAAACATTCACAGCCCAACCTAGCAATACATTCGTTCGTAATATATGAATATTACACACAAGGGTGAGTGAAGAACTCACAATTCCGCCACTTGATATAGGAATAAAAACATTACTAAAAACATTCACAGCCCAACCTAGCAATACATTCGTTCGTAATATATGAATATTACAGACAAGGGTGAGTGAAGAACATCACAATTCCGCCACTTGATATAGGAATAAAAACATTCACAGCCCAACCTAGCAATACATTCGTTCGTAATATACGAATATTACAGACAAGGGTGAGTGAAGAACATCACAATTCCGCCACTTGATACAGGATTAAAAACATTACTAAAAACATTCACAGCCCAACCTAGCAATACATTCTTTCGTAATGTATGAATATTACAGACAAGGGTGAGTGAAGAACATCACAATTCCGTCACTTGATGTAGGAATAAAAACATTACTAAAAACATTCACAGCCCAACCTAGCAATACATTCGTTCGTAATGTATGAATATTACAGACAAGGGTGAGTGAAGAACATCACAATTCCGCCACTTGATATAGGAATAAAAACATTACTAAAAACATTCACAGCCCAACCTAGCAATACATTCGTTCGTAATATATGGATATTACAGACAAGGGTGAGTGAAGAACATCACAATTCCGCCACTTGATATAGGAATAAAAACATTCACAGCCCAACCTAGCAATACATTCGTTCGTAATATATGAATATTACAGACAAGGGTGAGTGAAGAACTCACAATTCCGCCACTTGATGTAGGAATAAAAACGTTACTAAAAACATTCACAGCCCAACCTAGCAATACATTCGTTCGTATTATATGAATATTACGGACAAGGGTGAGTGAAGAACATCACAATTCCGTCACTTGATGTAGGAATGAAAACATTACTAAAAACATTCACAGCCCAACCTAGCAATACATTCGTTCGTAATATATGGATATTACAGACAAGGGTGAGTGAAGAACATCACAATTCCGCCACTTGATGTAGGAATAAAAACATTACTAAAAACATTCACAGCCCAACCTAGCAATACATTCGTTCGTAATATATGAATATTACAGACAAGGGTGAGTGAAGAACTCACAATTCCGCCACTTGATGTAGGAATAAAAACATTACTAAAAACATTCACAGCCCAACCTAGCAATACATTCGTTCGTAATATATGAATATTACAGACAAGGGTGAGTGAAGAACTCACAATTCCGCCACTTGATGTAGGAATGAAAACATTACTAAAAACATTCACAGCACAACCTAGCAATACATTCGTTCGTAATGTATGAATATTACAGACAAGGGTGAGTGAAGAACTCACAATTCCGCCACTTGATGTAGGAATGAAAACATTACTAAAAACATTCACAGCCCAACCTAGCAATACATTCGTTCGTAATATATGGATATTACAGACAAGGGTGAGTGAAGAACATCACAATTCCGCCACTTGATGTAGGAATAAAAACATTACTAAAAACATTCACAGCCCAACCTAGCAATACATTCGTTCGTAATATATGAATATTACAGACAAGGGTGAGTGAAGAACTCACAATTCCGCCACTTGATGTAGGAATGAAAACATTACTAAAAACATTCACAGCACAACCTAGCAATACATTCGTTCGTAATGTATGAATATTACAGACAAGGGTGAGTGAAGAACATCACAATTCCGTCACTTGATGTAGGAATAAAAACATTACTAAAAACATTCACAGCCCAACCTAGCAATACATTCGTTCGTAATGTATGAATATTACAGACAAGGGTGAGTGAAGAACATCACAATTCCCCCACTTGATGTAGGAATAAAAACATTACTAAAAACATTCACAGCCCAACCTAGCAATACATTCGTTCGTAATATATGGATATTACAGACAAGGGTGAGTGAAGAACATCACAATTCCGCCACTTTATGTAGGAATAAAAACATTACTAAAAACATTCACAGCCCAACCTAGCATTACATTCGTTCGTAATATATGAATATTACAGACAAGGGTGAGTGAAGAACTCACAATTCCGCCACTTGATGTAGGAATAAAAACATTACTAAAAACATTCACAGCCCAACCTAGAAATACATTCGTTCGTATTATATGAATATTACGGACAAGGGTGAGTGAAGAACTCACAATTCCGCCACTTGATATAGGAATTAAAACCCTTCTTTAATCAGATGTACAATGGCCGTCAGAGATTCTATGCGGGTGCCACTACAAGAGAGATTATTTACACCAACACACGTTTTTGTACAAGATCAGGTTTCACACTGCCATGCCAATGAGAATGTCCTTCTTTTCATGTACCCACATATTCTGGATTTGCGCACGTTGCGAGGTCCTATAGTTCACAACGAAGTTGAATGTGCATATTTTACAGTTGGATAAACTTCATAATTCCTATTTGTTTTTAGGAAACGTATATAATTCAAAATATAAATTAATACATCCATCATACAAAGATAAATGAGAATTTGCAGCTGCACAGTACTTATTCCAAAGCTGTCACTGAGGCACACCAATTAGTTAATCTACCCAGCGATGCAGACAGTAAATTACATTAACTTCACCAAATTCAGAGCTCTACGAAGCTTTTATACGATTCATAAAAGTAATAACTAGACATCGGATTCTAGGGCAAATGCCTATTTTGTTTCTTTAGGAGAAAAGTAAAAATAATTATTAATATTTGTGTTTCATGGAAATTGAAAGGTATTCAAAGAGTTTTATAGTGCCCTAAAATGCCCTAAAACGGTTATTAGAGCCTAATTTGTTAATATTCGCCTAAAAATGCCTAACTCACTGTAAAGTTTCGCATTTTACTCTTACTTTTTATAATTTATACATGCATTCACTGCGAAAATTAAGGCATTTAAAAAGTGGAAAGTTTGCTTCACACTGGCCATGAAACCATTGATAAAGGAAACAACATGTTTTGAATCTCACGACACTCGCAATAGATTTCACCGAATTTAACATGTTTGGAGGCATAAATGCCGACAAAGAACCAACCTTAGTTTTGAAGCAGGCAACAATCACAACTTGTGCTGCTACCGATTCAGAGATATACTATACTATAAAAAATGACTGTTTTCGGTCTGAAACCGATTCGCTGTACTGCCCTTCAGAGTGTCATAAAATCACAATTTTTGGAGAAAGAGTGTTTTTGAAATATTTATGAAAAGTCGTAAAACTGCGAATTAGTAGGGTAAACCGTTACAAAATATTTAAAAGAATGGCCCTCCTAGTGTTAACACTACCAGGAAATGCAACAATAAGTGGTACTTTGTATTTTTGTCCAATTGAATCTCAATAACAACGGTACATTTGAATGCTCGTTAACAGTTGCTCTTTCCCTCACCTTGTTTGTGTTGAGAAGTTTTGAGCGGTAGGACGTTTTCCTGTGAAGTTTAACGCGATAATGCCGAAAAATATAAGTGCAAAATCTACATTGATCCGGCAATGGCAAACAGAATATTCAGAATTCACTTATGATGGAAAAATAATATTCTGCAAGATTTGTAGCAAACAGGTATGTAACAGTAGTTGAAATATATAAATTCTATTAATTTTAATGAGTAGGCCTATAATATTTATACATTGACTGAGCTATCCTGAGCTATAATTCTTTTTAAGACCACTACACTTTAACCTTTTAAATTCCGATAGTTAAAGTATTTGCAGGTCATTAAAATGTTGATTGTTCGAACGCACTAACTTTGTGATAGAAATACGGCAATACAACAATTAGGATTTTATTTTAATTCAGTTTACTTTACATTTTTAGATTTCGCAAGAAAAGAAGTGCCACCTAAAGCAGCATGTGCAAGGAGCGGCTCATAAGGCTAAAGCTCAGCAGAAAAATCAACTGCAACAAACTTTACTAACACAGCCTACTTCATCCAATCTCAGCAGCAATTTCTATGCTCATTTTACCAGAGCGTTTGTTGCTGCTAACATTCCCTGGAATGCAATTAAAAATCCGGTTTTAAGACAGTTTTTACAAAAATACTCCAAACAAAATATCCCATCTGAGTCGACCCTAAGAAAAAATTACTTACACAGAATATACAATGAAACTTTAGCTTCCATTCGGGAGGATATAGGTGATTCTTACATATGGGTCTCTGTGGATAAAACCTCAGATCCTATGAATAGGTATATAGCAAATATGGTAGTAGGAAAACTTAGTCCTGATGGACCTTCGATTCCACACCTCGTATGTGTTAAGGAACTTTCGAAAGTGAATAGCCAAGCCATTGCTTATTTTGTAAATAAAGGCCTACAGTCTTTATACTCAGGTAATATAGACGATTCTAATGTTCTGTTGTTTTGTACTGATGCTGCCTCGTACATGGTTGCTGCAGCTCCACTTCTTAAAACATTTTATCCTAACCTCACGCATGTAACCTGTCTAGCACATGGCCTTCACAGGGTTTCTGAAACAATCCGGAATGAATTTCCTCTTGTCAATTCGTTTATTTCTAACACAAAAAAAGTTTTTGTAAAGCCCCATCCAGGATTTCAATATTCAGAGAGAACTTTCCAGATATCCCACTCCCACCTCAGCCGGTTGTTACACGATGGGGAACCTGGATTCAGTCAGTGGTGTATTATTCTAAGTATTTTAAAGAAGTGGTCACAGTTATTGATAAATTACCTGAAACTGATAGTGCAGCGTGTGTGAAAGCAGTGAAAGATTGTCTGAATGACTCACGAGTGAAAAACGATATTGCCTACATAACATCAAACTTTTCTTTCATACCTGCAAGCACTGAACAATTAGAACGTGAAAAACAATCTCCTTGTAGCCAAATAGCAATAGTAAAGGAAGCTCGAGTGAACATACATTCTGCTTTGGGCGAAACTGGGAAAAAAAGTTAAAAATAAGTGGGACAACGTATTAAATAAGAATGTAGGATTTTCATTGTTGGAAAAAGTATCAAGAGTGATATCGGGGGAAAGTGTAAATGTTCCAGTAAGTATTGATGTTTCTATTGTACCTAATTTAAAATTTGCGCCTTTCCCATCAGTTTCGGTTGAAAGAAGTTTTTCTGCTTTCAAAATTATTCTCAGTGACAAAAGGCAAAGGTTAACTGTGGAGAATTTAGAAAAAATTCTGGTGGTGTACTGTGCAGATAATTATAATGAAGTCTGAGCATGGAACTGAATTTCAATAACTTAAAATGAGTAATCTTGATATCAATAATCATCATTTCATTAGTTTCAATATATTAAATTTGTGCAGCTCTGTTTATAAATATAATATAGTATTCTTTTTTAATGTTTAAACATACTTTTTGTGCGTATTTTAGTGCATAACTAAAAATTTCAGTGAAAGAAATAAGTATGATACCTTGATGTGCCTAAAATTCCTATTTTCATTAAAATAGAGCCTAATTTTACAAATTTTGAGCTTATTTTAGGCGCCTAAAACTGCAATTTTTAGTGCCTAAAAATCCGATGTCTAGTAATAACTAAAGCCCGGATTTCTAAGCAAAAGGCATATTCTTTTCCACACTTTTAAAGGTAAGCAGGAAGGTTATACTTCGTAAGACACCTACATAAGCAGTTTTAACTATGTTTGTTAGTGCTTATAAATGCTTATTTCGCAATAAAACGTTTTTGGTTACTTATTTTACTATTTTTAATTGAAACAGCATATTTACCCAAAACTGTAATGTTAGAAGTGCATATTTCACTCCTAGCCGTTATTTATCACGGATTCCCTTTTTCTTATTGGCTAATAAAGATTAATTTCGGTTGAATGTGTAATAAATCAATGCTAGAGTATGACCTAGGTTGTGAAATAATACTGCGTAATTCTAATGAGGAGAGAACCTTGGGATTCCCCGCCAAGCTTCTGCGACTAGGCAGTATAAAGACGTGGATCTTCTTGTTTTCAGCGCAAAGAAAGTGTTTATAAAGTCACTAGAATTTAAAAAATTTCTTGAACTCCTTTCAAATTTGTCTTTACCTCCTCAGCCAGTCTAACTCGATGGGGTACGTGGTTACAGGCTGGTCATACTACGCGGAACATTTCAGTGAAGTGAAAAATGTTTGGAATGCAGATTTTGCAGTCAGCATTGCCACAGCCCACGAATGTTTTTGCTAAAAACGGCATCCATGAAAAGATTCAGTACATCCATAACCATTTCTCCAAAATACCCAAAATTTTAAAGCAGTTGAAAGCTCGAAATAATTCCTTGGAACATTCACTTTCTCTGATAGACGAAATTTCGGTAACATTATCTTCAGAAACACATGGGGTTGCAAAAATTGCGTTCGACAAACTGACAGATATTATACAGAAAAATTCCGGTTACAAAACACTGTATCAGATTTCTAAAAAACTTTCTGGTGAAGAAACAGGTACTGAAGAGGAATTCACCAAATAACTGTGGTGTTTTTCACATGCGCCTGTGCGACATCAAAAGAACATTTTCACTGTACAAATCATTCTTCACTGACAGACGCAGGAGCTTCACACAGGAAAATCTCAGGATGAATCTCCTTGAATACTGCAACAGTCTTCAATAAGGTACGAGTTCTACGAAACAAATAATTTATCATCATATTTCCGTGTATTCGCTTTTGCTTATTTTGGTGCTTATTTTCACCATTTTTCGTGCTTATTTTATTGTTTCCGTGTATTCGTTTTTGCTTATTTTATCATTTTTCGTGCTTCTTTGCTTGTTTATTTTACTGTTTGATTGTGCTTAGAAATCCGGACTTTAGTAATGACTAAACAATAAATAAAACCTATGCGAAGCGACAGAAATGAAATAAACTTCGGCCTACCTTCCAGTACAGGCTTTACTTGATTGTTCAACACGAAATATATATTTTAATGGTCTCAGAATATAAATTAAAGGGAGTAAGATTCGATTTCCGATTAAGAAATTAATATTTATCGCGCAGTTCTAAAAAAATATTATTGTATTCCTTGTCTTGGGTTTTCAGTAGGCTATTTAACGACGCTATATCAACTACTATGTTAGTTAAGTATCGAGGAAATTGGTGATAGCAAGATGGTATTTGTCAAGACAAGGCAGAGGATTCACCATAAATTACCTTACATTCGTCTTACTTTTTGGGAATACCTGCTTAAAACTAATCAAGTAATCAGCCCAAGCTGGAATGGAACCCATGCCGAGCTCAACTCCAGAAGAGCAGACAAACGTGTTTAACCTGAGCTACTCCGGTGGTTTTCCTAGGCTGAAGCGTTTCGCCGTGCAGACCACACCCACGAAGTTCGTCAACTCGTAAATGAATACTGATGATTAAACTCCTCGTAAATATAAGAACGGAAAAGGTCGAAGGGTCCTATGCTTGAAGAGAAAAAAATAAAAAATACGAAGAAGGTATTATACATATTGTTCAGATGAATATAAATAGAACTTTATTATCAATCACCCATAAGCATACCATCATCATTAACTTCGCCGATTGGAATCTTTGGCTCATTAATTACCATTATTACAGCCGCCTTGGTAGATCAGTTACGACGAAGCCGAAATTATTGTATTCTTTTGTGGCGGACAAAGCCCAGGATGCGAGGGTTTTGCTCCAGGTTCTCCTGCTTTTTCTCTCCATACCACCAATACTCTCCACAATTATTCTCATTTCCATACATGTATTATCATCCCCGTTTCGAAGAACAGGGCACCTACTTGTATTCCCTTGGTGTCATAATTGACCGCAAGCCATGGCAGACATTCCTTGTGGTCTGTTCAAAGGTTGGTAAATGGCAGTGGTGATGGCTTCTAACCCAGATTACATATACAGCAAAACCTTAGATTACGAGCATAATTCGTTTCAAAAACGTGCTCTTAATCCAAAACACTCGCATATCAAAGTGACTTTCTCCATAAAAACAATACAAACTCAGATTAATTCGTTTCACAACCTTTTATTCATATAAAATACAGTATAATTTACGTAAAATTCAATACAATAATAATAAAAGCCGTAAATGCCCAGTGGGGCAAGGCCTCCTGCTTGGGCAGGGGTGGCTCGAGACTTGACCATCAGAAGAGCCGACCTGATGGTCTATTTACATTCCTAGTTTTTTTGTCCACAATTTCACTAGCCCTGGTTGTTGCTGCCGCTCAAAGTTGGTTGACTGCGTCCTTCCACCGTGTTCTTTGGCGTCCTATTCTGGTCCACAGTCCTCCTAACTGCAACTTGAACTCGTCCCCCCATCTGGTTCTCGGTCGTCCACGGCTTCTCCAGCCAATTCTTGGATCCCACAGTGTCGCCGTGTGTGCCCATCTGGTAGGTGCATTCTTACCACGTGTCCTCCCCAGCGCCATTTCATCTTATTAGCAAGTTTGACCACGTCCTCTATGCCGCTTCTTCGCCGTACTTCTTCGTTTCTGATTCTGTCCTTCAGGCTTATTCCGAGTATTTTCCTTTCCATTCTTCTTTGACATCTTCCTAATTTTAATGCCTGTTTCTTTGTGAGTGACCAGGATTGCGACCCATACAGTAGTACAGGCGCAATGCAGCTGTTGAAGATCTGCCTCTTGTTCTGCCATTTCTGGCTCTTGTCCATTAGTGCAACACAAATTACTTTACTGTATTTGTTTTTGAGTCTCTTTCACCTGTTTTACTACTGCTTAGTAAACTTCTTGAACATTTAAATCAAATATTTTCACTGTCACTAACGGAATCACTTCTGACTGCTTGACTGACTGGAATCTTTTGCTTTGACTAAGAAGCTACTCAATGACACCTGATTTTGCCTCGTTTTGAGGTTTTTGCGGAAATTTAACCTGGAAATGTAACATTGCGTTATCTTTAAACAGATTTATAGCACGCATTGCTACAACCTTACCAGGATTTGAACAAAATTGGGTACTGCTTTCCACTTTTTAAACACCTCTTTAATCTCATTTGAAGCGAGAATTTCTTCCGCTCTTTTCTCCTCTTCCTCCTCAGACGAGATCCCCTCCATTGCCTCTTGCTGTTGCACGCAATGCAGCTCCATCAGCTCGTCGATGGTGAGCTCTTGGTTATGTTCTTCCACCAGTTCTTGAATATCGTCCGCATTCACTTCCAGTCTCAAAGTTGTCCCCAATGTAACAGTTTCTTCCACTACTGGTGGCTCATGAGAGTATCTTCAAGAACACGTTCAGGCCACAGTTTTTCCAAGCAGAATTGACGGTCCTCTTGGTGATCCCATGCCAGGCGCTCTCGATTATCTTGAGGCAGTTCACGATATGGAAATGATGCTCGTATTGCAACATATCGCTCGTTTATCAAACAAAAATGTTTCCTCATTGTTCGCTCGTTTTGCAAAACACTCGTAAACCAAGTTACCATAATCATAAACCAAGGTTTTACTGTATATGAGATTGGCCATTCCGATAATATGAAATGGCAACATATAAAAGATAACAACCACTAAGATCACGACTGACGAAATTTTTTTTTCTGGTAACGACCGTTAGATGGCAGTACAGTTGCAAGCTATTACCACAGTCTAGTATATACAGTCACGAAGCTTGAGTTGTAAGGGTGCTAGGAACAATAGACTGTGCCGGTACTATTTCGCATTGTCTATAATGAGGCGATATTAGTGATCCTAGTGGTTAGCAACTGTCTATGGATGCATATTTACTACGTATTGAGCTTCGTGACTGTATATATTAGACTGTGCTATTACTCCATGCCATTCTATCAGGGTTATAACGTGACTTCTTTTTAGCAGTCGCTGTATGGCAGCATACTGAAATTGATAAAAGTTGTCTTGAAAGTGCATTACGCTGATCAATCTGTTACATATGATCAGGGATTCTAGACAAGAGGAAATGTAGCACCTAATTTTGTACAGGAAACCAGACAGAACCTAGTCCGGCTGTTTATAATCAAATGCATATTGTATTTGTGAACGTTAAACTACTAAATGATGTAGTCTATGAGAATAGAAGAGACTTTAGAATTGAAGACACACGACAGAAAGCTTTGATTGATTGACAGGAGAAGACGACACTAGCTATGAAATCCCTAATATATGATATCTGTGCATTTGTGATGTCTGTCAACATTTTTAGACTTACAGTCTTCATGAGTAGGAAGTCATTCCACTGACATAAAGTACAGAGAAGTAATGTACACGTATCGTTTACAGTACACGTTTGAACGATTACTCCCACCAAAGTACCACGGACATGGCCATAAATTACAGGTTAGGGGCTCGCCACACCCCTTCCATACGTTTCTTGCAATTGCAGTGATTATTCTTGTTACTTTTAGTGTGTTGTACGTATTAAAACATGTGAGGGGTAAAGTTGATTCGGATGGAACTCTTCGGATGTACTTTTGAGGATAGCGAGAGGTAAAACGTAGGTTAAGGTAACGCGAAAGAGGTTAGTATCATCGGCCCATGTTCGTTTTCTGGATTACAGACTTTCATTCAGTTTTTAATCTCGTTTTAGGTCTTCTTCTTCCACCCCAGCTTTAAGTAACCCGCCAACACGTCTTTTATCATGCAGGCATTGAAAATGGCCGTATCATCAATGTTATTAAGTTACTTTAGTGCTGAAAATGGCGGGCTTATGTGAGGGCGGCAATGAACATCCGGGTTCTTTAAAAGCCACAAGTAAGTAAGTATTATTGTTACCGGTATTATTATTACACCTTTTGTTGAGAATCGTCATTTCACAGAAACAGCCATCAAAATGTAAATTTCAGTTTTTCTCTTTCTTCTTTGATGGCATTAATAATAATAATAATAATAATAATAATAATAATAATAATAATAATAATAATAATAATAATAATAATTTATCAAATGTTTTACAAAAGACCGTCATAAACGTATCTGATTTTGATATAATAGCCCAATATTTTTATTTAATTTCATGATAAGTTAAACGTTTTCGGTTTTTTAAAAAACTATAATCAGGTCATCATTAACCCTTAAATTGAACAGTTGTTACATTATAAACATTGGAAGACAATGGGTTACATAAAAGCAAATCATGTTGAAAGTGTAAAATCATACAAAGGAATGAATACCAGAACACATTGAATGTATATACAAATTTAAAATTGTTAAAATATTAAAATCAGGCAGTAGGTCCAATATGAAAATTATGTGGAATATACAGCATGCGCTTCCTTGGATTATATGCTTGATTTTAACATTTTAACAATTTTAAATTTGTATAGACATTTAATGTTTTATGATATTCATTCCTTTGTATGATTTTACACTTTCAACATGATTTGCTTTTATGTAACCCATTGTCTTCCAATGTTTATAATGTAACAACTGTTCAATTTAAGGGTTAATGATGATCTGATGATGGTTTTTTAAAAAAACCGAAAACGTTTATCATGAAATGAAATAAAAATATTGTGCTATTAAGTATATCAAAATCAGATAAGTTTATGACGGTCTTTTGTAAAAACATTTGATAAATCAACACAGCTTATCGGATCCAACATGGGTATTAAGATGATAATAATAATAATGATAATAATAATAATAATGATAATAATAATAACAATAATAATAAAATAATAATAATAATAATAATAATAATATATTAAGAAATAGTAATAGTAAGCCAATATATATTAGACTTTAAGATTTAGAAGTTGAACATCCATTGTTCTGACAGTTTTGTGTTGTGTCTATACTTTTTGCTTATACTTCATACATAAATGGCTATTTGAGGAGCATTTAGGTCTCGTCCACTTATTTGTTCTTCATGATAAAATGCGAGTGATCTATCATATGTTAATACAGACTAACAAAGCTCAGTCGGCTTAACAAGTGGATATTTTTAGGAAATTTTTCATCCTCACTTCTAAGTGCGGGACAGGCAATTTGGAAAGACCCCACATCAGCTTTAAATTAAATGCACGTGACATATTTCAACTTGATATCGTGAACACCACAACTTTCTGGTTCTCCCATCAGACACGCTCACATCACGTGAAATCGGGTAGGGAAGAGAGAAACTTTGTCATTGTGCGTAACGCATTGTGTAGCAAGTTGTATGTGGGTCTCTGGCACACGGCAACTACTATTATGTTCGCACGTAAAACGACCTCGCTACAAAGCGCGCTATCAGCATCAGATGAAACTCGTTTGGAGCTTCAAACAAGGCACTGCGCCTCCCACGTGGGGTCTGGGGTCTTTGTTTTCCTCAACGCTATCTAGTCTACCTGGATCACTACACTTCACAGAATGATACTAATACTGCAGTACCGGAGAGAGTGCACCAAAGGTACGCAGATAAAGCTTCCGGCAGAAGACGATGCATTTTTAGACGGAAGAGGCATTACAGAGTATATTTTGCAGATCTATCATAATATTTGTAAACCTGCTTAAAAAAGAACCCAAGCCAATCTCAGTCTCAACAAGTGTAGATGGAAATTACTTGTCCGCGAAACAGGAATTGGCTTTATCAAGGGCTGGAACAGGATAGCCCAACTGTCAGCGTCGGATTCTCGAATGTCATCCAGGCCACCTGTCGTACTGTGACAATCATCGCATATGTAGGGCGTACAATGGGCCACAGTATGCCTAAGTGTGCAGAACTGTCTCGAGTTCAGTTCTTGTAAAGTCAAACCAAGTCAAAAGTAGATGGACAAACAACAGTAATTCAGAATCCACCAATACAGATTGACTCTTGCCACTAAGGAAACTAAAATAACAATACTGGGTGTTCAGTTCAAAGTGTCTCATGGCTCGCTGTATGCCGTCATGTGGCTAGCCGATGAGCCTAGAGAATTCAATCTTCCTACACCGTAAAGGTGTATAACCTATGAGGCAGAGAAGTTGCCTAGCAAGTACGGCGTTCATTCTGAAGAGTACGTACCGATACGTACGGTAACGCCGGTAGTGACAGGAATGTGAACTGTTTGGAAATACGTACTGTCGGGATATGGGGAGAGGGTTAAGACGATTACTTACGTATTTGTTGACATTAACTTCGACGGTCAACATGGACACGGAGCATTTGATTTGTGTTGTGGAATGTTACCGTACGCAACCGATGATAACAAATACCCTGCGTACGACTTGCCGGCGCAAAACACAGTTCGAAAGAGGTTATGGTAGCACACAGACCGTACAGACCGCCATCTGTTGCTACGACGTTCAAGTTATACCGTACACGTTCTCAAGTTCAGATTGAAGAACGCCTTAAATAATAGGCAACTTCTCTGACATATAAGCTGAAACTCGCTTCAAATCGGTGACCCAACAACAGTGACTTCATGACACACTTTGAAATGAACATTCAGTATAAACAGAATTGGGGTATAATAATTCACACATATTTCACATACAAGCAAACATTTTCATGGGAACGGATAAAAAAGTAAATGATTTTTCTTCCACAATGCTTATAATGTCAAAACAAGTGCTTATGCAAATTTTGGCCACTCGGCCGCAATTACGAGGACCGTCCAGAAAATAAATTTCCTTGGGGCCGATTACAGAAAGAAAACACAGTGTCATGGAAAGATTTATTGGAACAGATATAATAATTGTTGAGATATTTTTCAACACATTCCTCATCGAAACTGAGACATTTGTCATACAGTGGGATCAACAGAGAGGTGCAGGCAGTTGTCACACTCTGGTTCCGGTCCCAGGCGGCAGACTTCTACGATACAGGCCTAGTTGATCCCATGGTATGACAAATGTCTTGATAGTTCAACAATTTTTGTATTTTCTTTCTGTAAACGGCCTCAGGGTTACTTACTTTCTGGACGGCACTCGTAATTGCGCTCGATTGGCCAAAATTTGCACAAGCACTTGTTTTGCCATTATTAACATGGTGAAAAAAATATAACTTTTTTTATCTGTCCCCATGAGAACGTTTGCTTGTTAAGAGCCTACATCAGGTAGAAACATTACGAAATGTCTCAAGACTTTCCTTTTTCTATGGCGCAATCATCGTCTTTTAATACGCAGCAATGACGCCTTGTGACGATAAAATGAGTTTTTGTTGCTAGAAGGTTATATTGAGAGACAACAGGCACCAATTCACCATGGCGGATATCCGACCACAGTGTCTATGAACTGCAATATTAAATTTTAAACGAGGAGATAAGCATATCCGTTTCTCAAAAATCGATTAATGTAAGTTTATAAGTGCCATATTTTACAAATTTTAGTGTATACTTGAGCATATTTTACACATTTTAAGGGCGAAATTACGTGCATATTAAAGGAGTTCTTAGACAATGAACTTCGTAATCCTAAGGGCTATTCACATTATTCTTGGATGTTCTCCATGGGAGTCTTTAAACCCTTATTTAAACAATTATCCATATTAACTCTTCCTGGTTTATATATAGGCTATTTGAATGTGTAAAATATGTACATTTAAATAATTTTATGTACCAAAGAACTGAAGATATATAAGTACATAATTATAACACAGATTAACTGAAGCATGTGATAGTTTTGTTTTTTCAGGTGTTAAATTTTATAACAAATTACCAAAACACTTAAAAGAAGCTATTAATCTTAGTAATTCTGTTACGATTTTTCTAATTGAAAATAGTTTTTATGCTCGACCATGCCGAAATGTAGTAATCATACACCTGGTAGCAGTTCTTTAATGCATGTCATTAAAGTACACCTATTCATTAAAGTTCTGGTTTTCGATTATTCTCGGATATGCAATCGAAAGAAACTAGCAAAACGTCACGCAGGCTGGAAATCCAATACTGTCGCAGAAGGTTATGTTCTGTTACTATAATAATTAGCGTTAATTGTAAATAATATTAAAATAAATTCAATTTGTCATCTCGTTTTTCAATGTAGAATTCAATTTCAAGGTTATATCAAGTTTAACGAGATTATATCAAGGTCGTCGACATTCGTTTCGGGGAAAAAATCAATACTTTCGCGTCTGCGCACATCTCACAATTTACGAGATTGCACAAGGTCAGTTCCCTTCCCATTCACATAAGAATAACATGAATAGTTATGAATAATTTCAAGTTAGAAATATGGTTGAGCATAAAAAGTTGTATGAAACTTGCCTATAATGGTAATTAAGACGCTCGTATGAAAATTATGAAACTCACTTGCGTTCGTTTCTTAAACATCCTCGCGTCTTAATTACTATCATTATAGGCTCGTTGCATAATGTACTATTATAGCATTGATTAGTTTCTTAATACTTAATGATTGTTTGTGTGATGTAATTCAATAATGACAAAGCATATTATAATTGTATTGTTTAATGGCTAATAAAGATGATGATATTATTATTATTATCATCATCATCATCATCATCATCATCATTATTATTATTATTATTATTATTATTATTATTATTATTATTATTATTAATTATATACATCGAAATGAACTTAGAAGACATTTAAATAATATAACTCTCTGACGAGCGAAACATAACGCAGAAAAAACAGAAACACAGTACATACACGAAGGGTGATCCATTTGCTTCACCCTGACACATTTCCGAAGCATACAGCATTGTTGAAATCCTGTCGCTATCACACTCATATGTGGACAAAAACACTGAAGAGTTACAACTCTTCACCTGTTCCTAGTACTCCACAACAACTGTTAGACTGTAAGAGGGAGCGACAACAGCTCTAAAATGGAGAGCAAACAGGAAAACGAGCTGTGATAAAATATCTGCAGAAAAAGGGCACGAGTCCAACTGAAATCCATCGCATAAGACACTTTAGATCAACGTGTAGTATCATATGCCCAGCTGAATGATGGCGTCGTGAGTTTGAGAGTATTAGAAAAGCCTGTGAACTGTGAAGAACAACATGCACCAGTGACCGTAATCGAGCTCGATAAATTTCATAAAATTCACGATATTAATAATAATAATAATAATAATAATAATAATAGTAGTAGTAGTAGTAGAAACGCGCACGAAAGTGCATCAGATTGTTTCGAGGTGCACTACGGTTCTTCACTATATTCACTCAATGTTTTGTGCGATTTTTGCATGTGACAAAATATCTTTCACATTTCCTATGGCAGAGGTTACACACGCAGTTTTCATTCCCTTGATGGAAATAGGTTTTTTCGCAAGACTTATGGTGGAAGCCATGGACAGCTAGGCGTAATTCCTGGTTGGGTCCCGCTCAACTTTTATCAACCCTGATGTCCGATTCGTAGAATTCTTCGAATATCTCGGCTCTATTCTTCTCCCTCTGTCGGATATGTTCCTTTCCCTGAGGTATAAAATGGCAGTAGCATCTTGGTTTTGATGTTTTCGATAAAAAAAGTTTCTTTCGCCAACTTTTACGCTAATCGTGATGGTGGTGTCTGTGATATATCCAGCGTTACTTTAAGGGGAGAGGATGGTATTTTTTAAAACTTCTTTCCTATTTGGTGTAAAATATTAATTTTTTGTATGTAGAGAGCTCATAGCTGTGGCAACTCAACCAAATAAAAATATTTTGAAAAAAAAAATTATTTGGGGACCCAAATTTGAAAAAAAATATACCCAATGCAGGATTGTACTAAAACCGACATATCTAAAACGTTTTTAAAGATAGATTCACACAAGTTTTTGCAATGTATTTGCAAAAGCATGCTCTACAAACTGTCTGTAACAGAATTTTGATATTAGTCCCTACGTTTGTAAAATAAACAATTACAATTTAATAACAATTTTCTGATTTCCTTTCTTGCAAACAAACGGACGTTTTTTAAAATGAAATCAAATAAAATTCTGTTACAGAGAAACGTTTCCTAATAATCTAAAGAATGTGTTCTAAATTTCATGCATGTATATTTAATAGTTCAGAAATTATATCCATATTTGTCTGGAAATATAGCAAAAAAAAAAAAAAACAAACAAACAAATGAAGTTACTGGAAACCGATAAAAACGGGCGTGTGATTTAAAAATCCATAGCGCAGGAAGTTTAAAAATAACGTCTCAACATCCGATAAGGGCACAAATACTCACAAAATGTTATGCAATGCATTCCACACATATCAAAGGATATTTAAAAGATTTTTTTTTTTTTGAAAATTTAATTTACCGGAAACAACAATAAAAGTGGGCGAGTGATTTAAAAATCCATAACGCAGGAAGTTTAAAAATGGCGACTCAACATCCGATAAGGGAACAAATACCCACAAAATGTTATGCTATGCATTCCACACATATCACAGAGTATTTTAAATTTTTTTTTTCAATTTACTCATTTTTCAACAAAAAATACCATCCTCTCCCCTTAAAAAATCTGGCCCGGGTTCGATTCCCGGCGGGGTCAGAAATTTTCATGTAAAATTTCTACCTCGGGACTAGGAGAGATGGCGGTGCACAACTTCTAATCACTAAATTGTGCACCAATATGCCTGGATTAAATCCCAAATCTCTCCGCAGTGCATATGAAGGGAAGGCATATGTCACTGTTGATAGTGATTTGTACGTGGGATGGGGACGTTAAGCCTGACGGCCCACTTGGTGCTATTCAACAGGAGTAGGCTACATACCGGCACCGGATTTCCCCTTCTCCCTTTCTCGCCATCAACATCTTCACCCATTACCTACACTACACTTACACGAACACTTACACATACATTCACGCAGTAAGTACACTTCATAACTCTTCACAGATACACATCATGCATAACGTGGCCCGCCGAAGTGGTGTGCAACTTGAAAAAGGGTCACAGTTCTGCCATCTATCAGCAGTATGCGGAACCCAAATCACGCAAGTGAAGTGGGTAGGCATTAGATGCATACACATTTCAATCATCTTGTTTTGACGAGTCTACTGTTGCAAGTTCTGGCGTTTTGATTCACAATATTTTGATACAAGATCGACGAATGTGTATCAGGAAAAATGTAGAGGAAACAAAATTATCGTATCATACAGAACAAAATATTTCGACTAACGAATTTTTCCAATTGCCCTAATTCATCGAGCTGCACTATGGCCCTGCGGTCGACTCGGCTTTTCAGAGAAATGAGTACCAGAGAGTTCTTCTTGGAGGTAAATGCGGCGAGCACGTAGGCCACATTCCTATTGTAACTAATGTAGACTGTCTTCAAAGGGGGGGAGTCTTAACCTCCCGTTATCATATGGGCATCTAGGATCTGTAATATGAGTATAGGGGAGAGTCGGGTAGTATCGGACATCGGGTAATATCGGACAGTGCGTTTCTTTCATCTACCACCATACGGTAGTACCTGAATGACATGGTTACGTTTCTCTATGCGACATCACAGACACGTAATCATGTCAATCAGGTACTATCATCGTGTGGTAGATGAAAGAAACTCACTGTCCGATATTACCCGATGTCCGATACTACCCCACTCTCCCCTATTTATTTTACCAGCTGCAAGCAAAGTTATGGTTCAAGTTTTCTGGGACGTAAAAGGAGCAATAATGGTCAATTATTGCTCGGAGGAGCTACAATCACAGGAGCTTATTATGTAAACTTAATATCAAAACAGTCGGAGGAAATGAAAATAAAGTGGAGTGATAAATAGTTAAGCCACTTCTCTAATATCAGGATAACGCAACCGATAATATCCTGTGTTGCTAAAGTCAAAGTCATGATCTGCGTCATGATCTCTACATAACAGATCTAACCCAAGTAGTTCAAGACTGTTCCCAAAACTCAGTGGAAAGGGATTTTCTGTCAATTAAGAAGTGATGGAGTGGTTTGCAGAGATTGGAAAGAACCTTCCTACAGGCACAGACCATAGGGCTGAAATAAATATAGTACGCCTGTGTTGAGAAAGAAGGTAACCAACGAAGAATTTATTAAGGATAAATACGTTGGGTGTCGTGCAAATAGAACACTCATCTTATCAATAAATTACTGAACCAAATAAGAATATCAGATATTTCTGAACTATGTTTCCGGGAAAGGAAATGTCTAAAAATTGCAATATATATGTTCTCATGTTGAGAGCTGTACTAATTACAGAATAAAGTATTACATGAAATATTAAATGTAGGATTGTATTCAAATGCATTTATTTCTGGGTAATAAGTACTCGAGGTAACTGCCTTAATAGTGTACCTAAGAAATTAAATAAAAATAATAATACACGAAAATAACTGCAATGTACAAAGACTTTTAGCATAAAAAAAAACTAAAAAAAAAGTGAACGTATATTATATATCACAGCCCAATCCGGTTAATGGTGGATATTTTAAATTAATAATAATAATAATAATAATAATAATAATAAGAAGAAGAAGAAGAAGAAGAAGAAGAAGAAGAAAGAAAGAATATATGAAATGTATTTAATACATACATTCAGCAATATAAATGTGCGAACTGCACTAATTACAGAATAAAGTATCACATGAATTATTAAATGTTTTATTTGTGTAGGATTATCTTCAAATGCATTCATTTATGAGTAATAAATACTTGAGGTAAGTGCCTTAATTGTGTAAAAAATGAAATAAAAATAATAATACACGAAAATAACTGCAATGTACAACGACCTCTAGCAAATAAACAGTCCAATCCGGTTAATGGTGAATATTTTACATTAATATTAATAATAATAATAATAATAATAATAATAATAATAATAATAATAATGAGAGAATATACGAAATGTGTTTAATACACACATCCAGCAATATACATTAAATTGTCTACAAATTGAGAGAGAAAAATTATTGTAGTAATGAATTAAATAGAACGTGTTGCAACAAACAGCGGAACTTCAGCAAGACTACAAATTAATAAATAGTGAAGACTACATAATGACCCTCAAATCTTCAAATATGCAAGCTTTCTGAAGATAATACAGACTAGGAGAAATTAATAAGCACGGTATAAGGCAAATATTAATTTCGCCTAGGCTGTACTTAATCATCAAATGCAGTAAATTTCGCTAATATTATTTGCTAATATAAATCATAAATAATGGTGTTGATAATAAACAAAGATAATAATAATAATAATAATAATAATAATATATTTATTATCTCGAACTCAGTCGCAACTTACTGAATCTTCAACTACTCACCAGAAAATCTAGAATTCGACTCCTCGGCTGATATTATGAGACTTGTTGTAAACGAAGCAGCTACTACTGGCTTGCACTTACCTAGAAAGAAATAAATATTGTGTTAAAATAATTGTTTCTACGTGATATAAATTTTATTATTACACATTAATTCAAGATACTATTCCAGTAATGAATAGCCACGTATATCTTCCCATATTATCTTTTAACACAACATTACAATAGTACTAGTGACGTAGAAACAGGATGTGTCCGATATATGCTTATAATCTGATTGTGTTATTGGATCCTGGTTTTCGGACCGGCTGGAATGATCCCATGAACCAACGGCGTCAATATGTTCACGGTTGACAGAATCTATCAATAACAAAAATAATATAAATTCGCATTCACTGGAGCAGATCATTCAGGACAATATAGTTTATTAAAACACTGAATAAAGCCACAAACAGGTTTATATATCACATCTTAATTGAGGCCATCAGAACCACAATGATCTAAGTAGCACGGGAGATGCTCTGAGATATTTAACTTTGAAAGTTGGGAGATAGTATATCTTCTTTTAACGTAGTAAACGTCTTGCCCAACATAATGCAAGTACTATAGGTAATGGAGCTCACGTGTATCGCTCTGTCTCTCAGTAGATACAACATTTAAGTATACACCAGTGCACTTTTATCATTTTTCGTAAATTTGTTACTTATATCACTGTGGTCCTAATCGCCTCAATTACAGCACCATTTCTAGCCCAGTGTTTCGATTCCAACAGTATTCTTATACAGGGACATCATTTTATTTTTACCAACATTTCTAATATTAACCTGGCTATACCTTTGGATTAACGGTTGCTATCCCCTTCCACGACTGGAGTTCGATGATACTGCGAAAAATACAAACAAATCACTTTACTAGGTATAGGAGGGAAGAAAAGTAGTTCATCCATTTACGTAAAATAGGAAATATCGCGATTTTCAGTTTGATAATTTTCATTGGGTTTTTGTTTAATCAAAATACAGTACAGTATTAACAATGAATGTTTTCACTGACGAACTGAATTATTCGGACGTATTCATTATGCAGTGTCTATTATACTGTCTACAGCACATTAGCGCACAATATAAATTAAAGTGAAAAATAATCATAATATGGATATTTAAACACTTTTTTTTTAATGTTGGCCGTTCATTTCGATACAGGCTTCAATTCTTTTGTGGTTATTATCGTACTATAGACTATTGTACCCAATTCCAATTACCAGTTTCGTCCTTCGTACTAGTAACTCATGTTGAAATAATTCTGTACCTCTCTATAAAAGAGTAAGTACCTTGCATACTATATATTATATACTTCACTTCTGTCCCATTCGAAAAGATAAAATTACTCATACATGCTATCTAGTGTCCGTCCAAGTGGTTTTGTCGCAGGATAGTAGAAAGGGGGGAAATCACGTGACAGTTAATTACTTAACGAGGCTCTTTTATTTAAGTTATTTTAAACAGTTGTACAATATTACGTAGACGTCCAATTCCTAAGAGAAAATATTTTCAGAAAACAGCTGAGACAGCCCAGCCACTAGTCTTTACAGAGGAGCGAGCAGAAGCAGGTGGGGGAAACCGGGATGCAACGTAGGAAAACGGATGACAGTACCTGTGTGAAAATATGATTTAATATTGAAAGCACTTTGGTCACTGGAAAGTCCACACCTGTGGAGTAACGGTCAGCGCGTCTGGCCGCGAAACCAGGTGGCCCGGGTTCGAATCCCGGTCGGGGCAAGTTACCTGGTTCAGGTTTTTTCCGGGGTTTTCCCTCAACCCAATACGAGCAAATGCTGGGTAACTTTCGGTGCTGGACCCCGGACTCATTTCACCGGCATTATCACCTTCAATTCATTCAGACGCTAAATAACCTAAATGTTGATACAGCGTCGTAAAATAACCCAATAAAAAAAAGTCACTGGAAAACGCGAACATATTTCTGGAACGTACTATACTCACTAACTCAGTAGTTTACTATGACCGTAAAGTGACTCTGACTGCATCCATACGCCGTTTTGGTTCTGTGTGGAGGATGATTGGAAATTCAGAAGTAGAGGGGGTGGGAGTGAAGTACATTCAAAAACTCAGGTACAATAAAAATTGAAGTAAAAATAAAATGATGTCCCTGTACATTCAGCCATCGTCAACTGGCCTGCATACTAGTTCGGAGCGCAGAGACGCTGGCTGAGGAGGTAGTAGTGTGCAGTGTGTCGAGCCAAGCCAACGCATCCCATCACAGAAGTCAACTTTTTAACCATAATTTACAATGTGTTCTTCGATTGTGTTCTACACTAGCATTGACATCTAACATTCACCAGTTAGTAAGGAAAAAACGAATTCAAAAATCCAGGAAAACAAATGCTAATAATCAGCGAAAATAACTTTCATCATTTGTTATTTACATGGTAATAAAATAATTTAGGCCTACTTCAGTCTTGTAACAGGAACGATAATATGTTTCATATGTTATACATAATAACAAATAATTGGTTTTGTGATACATAGTGTCAGATAAAAAATGGATAATTTTATTTTATTGACGACACTTGAACAAAGTAATAGGATGACATGATTTAAATATTAGTAATGGATTCAATTTGTTTAATATTTTGTAACAGTGAAAATGCATTATAGGTCTGTAAGTTCTCAATTAGTTTAATATGAAAAAAGAAAAAGTATTTGCTTTCAAAACCGTTGCAATACATAACGAAAAAGTACAACTTGTTTGTTGTCTTAAACTGAAAAGTGATTTAAAAATCCAGGAAAACCAATGTTAATGAACAGCGAAAATAATTTTTATCATTTGTTATTTACATTGTAATAAAAAATTTACTTCAGTATTGTAACAAAAGAAAATATGTTTCATACTCGTATGTTATACATAATGAGAAATAATTGGTTTTGTTATATATATATATATATATATATATATATATATATATATATATATATAGTGTCAGATAAAAAATGGATAATTTATTTTATTTTATTGACGATACTTGAACAAAGGAACAGGATGACATGATTTAAATATTACTAATGGATTCGATTTGTTTAACATTTTGTAACAGTGAAAATGCATTATAGGTCTGTAAGTTCTCAATTACTTTAATATGAAAAAAATGTATATTACTTTCAAAACCGCGAAAATATATAACGGAAAAATACAACTGGTTTGTCTTAAACAGAAAAGTGATTTACTTATTATACAGTTCGTCTTAAAATAAATTAAGTACATGCTTCTTCCGTATTTATTTTTATTATAATTATTAGAGACTGATTAAAAGGGCTGAACAAGTGAGTGGACGCCACTGCCATCACCCGATTCCTTCCCCCCACCTCCTGCTGCACAGTTGATGTCTAAGGGATAGAACTGAGCTAGCGAGCAAACTGTGCCTGCACCATAGTGCACTGAGATGACGACTCCTGAATATATCATCAGTGTGTAATGTACAGTACATTCCTAAAATAGAATTCTAAGTACTAAGTTAAAATAATAATTCTCAAAATGTGTACGAGCCTAAAACCATTGACATCATCGATTACCACAAATATATAGGGTTGAAGTGAAATAATCTTGCAGATTGAAAGGGTCGCTAGGGTAAATTGAAATGAAAACCTGTATTACGTTTTGTGATTAAATGCACAGTTAATTGAAAAATTACGTTTAAAGTTTCAGCAGTCTGGCAACATCGCCGCAGCTAACTTGTCGTGATACAGATGTAAGAGGTCAACGAACTCGGTAACTCGGTGTGTCTCGCTAGATTAGCTGTTTCTTGGCTCTGTGTTGCAACCAACTCACAGCGACTTGAATTTAGAGGCTTTTAAAAATCAGGTTTACACGAAAACCGTCCACAATATTGAAATACGCCAGAAAGACAAATTATTCTTCATTAGTTTTCGGTAACATGATGTGTCTCGCTAGAACAGCTGTTTTCTGGCGCTACGTTGCAACCAATTCGCAGAGGCTTGAATTTACAGGTCTTTAAAAGTTAAACTTATACGAAAACCGTCCACAATATTGAAATACGCCAGAGGGATAAATTATTCTTTATTAGTTTTCCTATCGATATGAAGAAAAATCACGATCCTACTCGCAATAGTTACCGAATAAGAGGTTGTTAAACATTTGAGAAAAAAAAAATTTTCTGAAAAAACTATTAAATTTCCACCAATATGATATTATAGTGTTTTGTTACATATAACATTACCTATTCGCTCTGAAAATCTGCAAGGCTATTTCACTTCCACCCTGTATAAACACAAAATCAGCATTGCACTCACTATTTTAAATCATCGTACAAAACATATCAATCCTCATTCAACCTGATCGGAATAAAATATAAGTATTTTTCTTCTTTCTCGGAAAGAACACACTGAAGTCCTTCGGTTTCATCTCTCTCCGTGGGAGAGGAGGAGATTAAGTCCTGTTTACCTCTCAGAAAAAGCGAATTAATTCCTTCTGTTTCTTACCTCCCAGAGGGGTAGATTAAAGCCCTGAACTGCGAACTTAAGGCTTATTGTGTATTCCAATCCCTTTGAGAGGGAGGAAGGGGGAATATAAGTAGGCCTACACTTAATCTAGTGGATTTTCATTTCCGGAGATAAAACAAATAAACAAGCAATTATATACAGTGAGCCAAAAAAGGCACAAAATTAGAAATACCCTATTTTCGGAAATGTATAAAATTAATTTATAATGAATACACTGTTGGAAAGAGTAGACTTTAAAGATAAGTGGGACTTTTTATTATGTTTTTTGAGGTTCAATTAAAATCTTATAGAGGTGAATACACAATGATGCGAAAAATGTAGTTTTTTGACGACAATTTATTATACATCTTGATTACACAACTTTAAACACTGTATCACTTCGGAATATGTATGGTAAGACTTTCCTGTGTTAAATTTCAACGTACCTCGTTAACATGTTTCGACCTATTTATGGGTCATCTTCAGAACTGGTCGTTGTTGGTCTTGGCGCCACTTGTTCTGTTTCCTGTGAGGGTGTGTTCCTGTGGTATAGTGTAGAGTCAAAGAGTATGTGTGTTTTGAAGTTGAGTTGTGTGTTGAGAATTTCGTTAGGGTGTGTTTTTGTGTGTTTGTATATTTCATATTGTTCTAGTGTGTTTAGTTTCTGGCTTTTTGGTTGGAAGTGTAGTATTTCCATGTCTGTGTTGATGTCTCTGTGGATGTGGTTAACATTTGTGATGTGTTCTGCATATGTGGAGGTGTTTTGTAATTTTGTTATGGCTGTGATGTGTTCTTTGTAACGTGTTTGAAACGATCTGCCTGTCACACTAACATACGAAAATAAAAACACACACAAAATTGCAACCTCACCCAAGAAATTAAATTACAACATCGCATACAGGACAAATAACACTCTACAAAAACATCTCAACACACAAACAACACAAACAAACAAATACGATCACACAGGCGTATACAAACTCAAATGTAAAACCTGCAACTACTTCTACATAGGACAGACAGGCAGATCGTTTCAAACACGTTACAAAGAACACATCACAGCCATAACAAAATTACAAAACACCTCCACATATGCAGAACACAACACAAATGCTAACTACACCCACAGAGACAACAAAACAGACATGGAAATACTACACATCCAACCAAAAAGCTAGAAACTAAATACACTAGAACAATATGAAATATACAAACACACAAAAACACACCCCAACGAAATTCTCAACACACAACTCAACTTCAAAACACAGACACTCTTTGACTCTACACTATACCACAGGAACACACCCTCACAGGAAACAGAACAAGTGGCCCCAAGATCAACAACGACCAGTTCTGAAGATGACCCATAAATAGGTCGAAACATGTAAACGAGGTACGTTGAAATTTAACACAGTAAAGTCTTACCGTACATATTCCGAAGACAATTTATTACTTCAAAATTCAGAAACTGAATGTTGGCAAAATTAATAATAATTAATGATCTTTCAAATAATCAAAATTTAAAATGATCCTCTATGTGACCGCCATTTGCCCCCACAACCATTTGTAGGCGTCTTCTCCATTGCCCAATAGCACTGGATATCTGTCTTTGATCAAGTCGGTCCCAAAATTCAAGAAGGCGTTGTCTTAAATGTTCAATATTACGAATTCTTGTTTTGTAGTAAACTGCTTTTTGTACTTGACTCCATACAAAACAGCCCATAGGATTAAGATCTCTTTTGAAACTCCAGCGGAAACCATCAGAGAATCTGAGAAATGCGAGCTTTCACGCAATAATCTCTCAGGAGGGATATCATGTCCGTATCTTGCTAATCAATCGTTGTACACTTGAGACAGACCATTCTCGCTGAGCGTAGTTCCTTACAATTTAACGGGCACATAAATTATCATATTGATGCAATAATGCTTAATGAAAATATTGTCTTCCTTCGTTAAGCGACCTATTATTCACAAAATGAGAACTCAAAACGGACGAAAACAAATGATCAATCTTCTTAATTTATCCAGCTGTTTGCTGACAACATGAAGTCCACTATAGTCCACTGTAGTCTATTCAGTTGTTGTTTTTCACGAGAAATGAGGGGTATTTTGATCGGTGTTCATTATAGATACCTGTTGCCAGTAGCCAGAGTTGGGGTGTAGTCAATATATACTGCAGGGCTGTGTCTTCTGCAACAGGGACTGATGATTTTAATTTACTTCTTTTGTGGTTTATGGGTGGACAGTATAGAAGAATGTGTTCCAGATCTTCATCATGATTATTACACCACAAACAAGTAGGATTATCAGAAATCTGAAATCGATGTAGGTACAACAATGTGACCTGTTCTGGCTCTTGTTAAAAATGTTTGAACATGTCTGGGCAAGTTTTTGTACATTTCCAGGTCATTTGGTTTCTTTTGTAGAGACTAAAATTTTTCCGTTGTCAGAAGAGAGCCAATTATTGATCCATATGTTTGTAAAATGAGACTTTACTGAAGAAAAAGCACTGGATAGAGATATCACTTGAAGAGGTCTTGGTTGCAAATATGTTGCCTGTTTTGCAATATTATCGACTTTCTCGTTTCCAGGTATACCACAATGACTAGGTATCCAATGAAATGTTATGTCCTTTTGGAGTTCTTTTAGTTTACGTAAAGAAAACAATTGATGATAGCACAACAAACGGCTTGGCCTGCTAACTCGTAAGACCATAATGCTTAGTTCGGCATAATTGATCAATTTTGCATTGCCTAAAAAAAATAAAAAATAATGTTTAATAAATGAAAAAAAAAAATAAAAATTACAGTACTTTCCCGGTCTACAAGGACTGTGAAATTTGCCTGTGAAATAAATTTTCAAGAGAAGTCATTAGCTACTGGAATATAACCATTAAAAGTGTGTGCCTTTTTTGGCCCATTGTGTATACGAATCATCACATTGAAAATTTGAAATTCTTTTTATCAATTATTATTAACTAGCCGTACCCGTGCGCTCCGCTGCACCCTTAGAAATAAATATAAAGTAATTACATAATTAAAATAGGACGTTTGATCCAGGGAACATTCGTGTTTGTTAGAAGGATAAATCGTGTGTATTTTAACACGATTCAATTGAGCATAGTTAAAATTTGAATTATAAAATAATGGATTGCTAAGCTAACGTACTATTACTGCATACTAAATCAATACACTCTCGTTGTTCGTTAATTCTCTGAGATTAAAATGAGTGTGTACATAAATATTATTTTAAGAAATACAGAAAACGAATGTACAAAATAGCCTATCAAATTTTCTGTGCATAAGAACTATTTTAATCTTACCTGTCCTCGATTTACTCAGAAGTTACTGTAATAACATTATAGCATTATGTCCATCTAGAGAAACTACAATTTCCAATGGTGAAATAATAATTAATTATATAAATCGGTTAATTTAGCTTCCGATATTACTTCCTACAAACACAGAAACATCCTCAGTAGGCTATGTTTAATAGCTTTCGGTTGTTGTTGTCCAAGGCCCCTTATAGACGAAATCATTTGTTTCTTATTTCATTGCACCGTCTTAGATGGCGTTATTTTAATTTTAAAACTCATTTATCTCATTAAATATCAGTCCTATCAAAATTTTGTAAAGAATAAAACTTATCGGAAATCACTTTTAAAGAAACTTTTGTTACGTAACTTTTTTTACAAAAATCAATAATAAGCGAGATATTTCGATTTATTTAATCCAGGCCCCCTTATAATCCCCTTTTTAAATAAAGTATTTTGAATGCCATATAGCTTAAAATCTAAGTTACAACGAACTTAATTTATATTCCAATTTCCATATAAATCGGTTCAGCCATTATCGCGTGAAAAGGTAACAAACATCCAGACAGACATACAAACAAATATTTCAAAAAAGCGATTTTCGGTTTCAGGGTGGTTAATTATATATGTTAGGACCAATTATTTTTGGAAAATCGAAAATTACCAGAAAAATTTCGGCTACAGATTTATTATTTGTATAGATTTGCCACCAAAAAACTCTAAATGGATATGAACATTATGAAAACATTATGCACTGAGTGATAGAAGTTGTCATTAACATCAATTCTACACGCGAGTAAGTATACTCCGCAGTTGTTTGGTCACAAGTCGTAACAATGCGCATTCAAAGTTCTTTAACACAACAGCCAGGAGGCGGTAATAAACGGCTTTTAGAATCGAGAGACAAGAGCCGTTAAATGATGATAATGCAGCTGTGTTGGTCTGCGTTCCCCTGGTATAATAACTGACGTAATAAAAGGCTGTACACAGTGCCACTATTGTTAACTTGTTTGAAACGGTGTCTGGGTATGGACCGTTCGTAAGTCATTATTCTGCGTTTACAGCTCCGCCATCTCAGTCACATAACTCGAGGACACAGGTGATGGATGAAAGTTTCGTCATGACTCGCTTGATCGCAGTAAGATCAAGGAAGAGAAATAAATTATGGGTAGTGTGTGACAGCTGCTTCGTTTTACTGGTTTTGTAATAAAAAAAACTACAATTTTACATTAAGTAACGTGTAACTTTACGGCTTTAAGTAATGAACAACGAAAATTACAAAACCTCGAATTCATAATATAAACGTAGAATTAAGTAGGCTACTTAAGGGGACACTCAACTATATTTTGAAACTTTTTTCCTATTTTTCAAATTTGGAGAAAAAGTTTAGTATATACAAGGAAAGTAACATGTAAACTGTCAGCTCATTAGATCCAATACTTTTAAAAATAAAAAATATTTCAATTTTTAATCAATCATTAATTGAAGTATCACTTTTAATTATCATTTTTTTTTATTTTTTGGCTTTGTGCATTTGACTGTGACTTCTCAATGAATAGGGGAAGAATTCTGCGTATTGATTTAGTTCTGTCACGTAAATTAGTGTAGAAATTTAATTTTTCATTTCTGTGACACTTTTTCTCCAATTTTTAAGTTGAGTGTCCCCTTAAGAAAGAGAATAAAACATATTTCTGATTCCGTAATTAAAAGTACTGTAGCCACCGGTGTAGCTTAGTGGTTGAGGTACTTTCCTGCCCATCCGGAGTTGCGCTCGGGCGCGGGTTCGATTCCCACTTGGGCTGAATACTGGTTGGATTTTTTCCGAGGTTTTCCCAATCGTAAGGAAAATATCAGGTAATCATTACAGTATGATTACATTTAGTCCTCACAGTCGCCGGCAATCTGCGCCTGGGTCAGGCGAGTCCATTAAGTTACGCGAGGGATGTTCAGGTTAGTCTGTTGCCTGCAGTCAGAGCGATCGGATGTCACGCATGCGGTATAACATTGTGTTTCCTGTACAGTTAAGCTGTACTGCATTGCTTTACCGATCGCTCGCTCTTAGCTCTACTCCGGAATTCTCCCCACTACTCCTATTACTTCCCCTCTTTCGCGTCGCTGAGCTGTCAGGACTAAATAATCGGTCTGTACAAGCCTAGATATGTTAATCAGTGTAACTAGCTACAATCGAACTTAAAACCATCCTTTTGAAGTTTTGATGCAGACAACCCCTTCCTGCAAACGTTGGTGATTTCTCATAAACATGGTATAATCTAGTTGGCATCGTAAAATTATATATTTTGACTGATTAAACCTTGCAACTTACCTTCCATTGCCTTATGCTCGTCCATAAATTAAATGCATATCAGCAAGTTGCGAGGAAAGTTGCAAGATTTAATCAGTCATTTACGATGCCCACTAACTTATACCATGTTTATGAGAAATCACCAACGTTTGCAGGGACGGGTTATCTGCAACAAAACTACAAAAGAATGGTCTTCAATTCGATTCTAGCTGGTTACACAGACTAACATATCTAGGCTTGTAACTACCAAACAGAATGTTTCCGGACATAGGTTCCTATATGAAAGTTGTTCATAATTGTCTCCTTTATCATCCCTAAGAGTTTGTAACATAGTCACTTAATCACCCTGTAGATCGTCACCATAGTCGTAGAAGATATCACAGTCAAAATAATTAAAATTATTGACCTGTTATAAAATGATATTGCTGATAACTATTTTAGCTCGTCGGAGATGCTTGCCTTCAAAGGTCATTGCTTTCGATTTATTACTTAATAAGTTATTTCTAAATTTATGTTAAGCCTATAAGATTCAATTGTTGAACAGCTATTGTAATAATTGCTTTTTAGACTATGCCAAGATAACTTTGTTATCTGCAAACATGGTTGTATTTAAAATCAATTTTCCTATCCTAAAATCTGTTTGTCTTTACTAGTCGTGTATGGCTGCGTCTAAGTAAAAGTTAAAAAGAGGGAATAGCATACGCCATCCTTGTCTTACTCCCTGGTTAGTGTGTTTAGTCGTTTTCGTCCCTTCTTGTACACAAGTTGTTGTGCCTTCATATATTCTTTTATGCTCGACCATGCCGAAATGTAGTAATTATACACCTGGTAGTAGCCCTTTAATGCACCTCATTAAAGTAAACCTATTCATTATAATTCAGTTGTTCAGCCAATGAGAAATCACCTTTGTACCATTATGAAACCGCAAGTATCGATTATTCTCGGATATGCAATCGAAAGACAATTAGCGAAAAGTTACGGAGGCTGGAAATCCAATACTGTCGCAGAAGGTTATGTTCTGTTACTATAATAATTAGCGTTAATTGTA
Source organism: Periplaneta americana (assembly GCF_040183065.1). Lineage (NCBI taxonomy): Eukaryota > Metazoa > Arthropoda > Insecta > Blattodea > Blattidae > Periplaneta > Periplaneta americana. The sequence goes on along the minus strand of NC_091117.1, from coordinate 183,368,083 downwards.
AATAATATTCAAATAAATTCAATTTGTCATCTCGTTTTTCAAATTCTAAATCAATTTCCAGGTTATATCAAGACTAATGTTCATCTTATTCTCTAGGTTATATCAAGGTCAATGATATTCGTGCCTCGGAAAAAAATCAATATTTTCGCGTCTGCGCACATCTCACAATTCAGGTCAGTTCCGCTCGTCACTTACATAAACATAACATGACTCTTTATGAATAATTTTAAGTTAGAAATATGGTCGAGCATAAAAAGTCGTATGAAACTTGCCTATAATGGTAATTAAGAAGCTCGTATGAAAATTATGAAACTCGCTTGCGCTCGTTTCATAAACAAACGTACTCACGTCTTAATTGCTATCATTATAGCCTCGTTGCATAATGTACTATTTTAGACTATGCCAAGATAACTTTGTTATCTCCAAACATGATTGTATTTAAAACCAATTTTCCTATCCTGAAATCTGTTTGTCTTTTACTAGTCGTGTATGGCTGCGTGTAAGTAAATGTTAAAAAGAGCAGTAGCTTACGGGTATCCTTGTCTTACTCTCTGGTTAGTGTGTTTAGTCGTTTTCGCCCCTTCTTGTACACAAGTTGTTGTGCCTTCATATATTCTTTTTATGACTTCAGTTAAAAGTTTTGGATATCATTACTCAATCATATTCTATATTGTGTTTTAAATCTTATCCCTTAATGTGAGGGTTTCGGGCAAAATTTAATGACGAGCTATTTGTCGCTTGCTGTCACTCGAAACATAAAGAACGATTTGTTATCGTAGTAAAAAAATGAGCAAATAAAGAGACCAGAATTGCAATGTTTCTTTATTCATGTATACAGGTCTCTTACGCAAAATATTAGTAGTCCGCACAAGTGTGCTTGAAACTTACCACACAAGTTGTATAAATTCTGGAGAAGATTCCCCTGCTTGGCAGGACTGGCAGATGTTGATAACCGGAAAATCTGTTTATCCACGAGAGAACAAGGATTCGCAACAGCGATTGTTTTTGTTTGGGCTTAGCGAAGCTGAGAAGAACGACACACACATGGCGGCTGAGACTGTAAGCTGCAGGCCTACGACGAGAGCACGTCCGGCCACAAAGAAGAGGGATTACAAGACGCTCAGGTCTGGACACAAGATGGTTTCCTAAACCTGATTAATTAAATGCCATTAACAATATTGTTAACGATTAGGCCTATGTCCCAAGTATTCATATATGCTGAATTAATTGCGATTATAGAGCGCGAATAACTGTGACTCATCACCGCTATCAGAATCATAGCATTTCACTATTTTTCTTCAATATTATGAACTTAAAAACAATACTAACATTCATAAGTTCGAAGTTCCTAACCTTGTGATCGGTATACAAGCTAACAGCTTAAATAACACAGATCACACGTAACCCAAGAAACATAACGTCGGCTTAGAGTAGCCGTGGCGAAAATGTGACTCACGAGCACATTGTGGCTCGCAATGATAGCTATGCATTTCTCCTGTTTCCTACCTTCCCCAACCCCCACCCTCTCACTCACTGGAGTCAAACTCCGTTCCATTTGTATTTGTCTCTGACCTGCGAGTGGCTATTGTCGCAATGTCTCTCTCGAAACCATGTACCTCTACAAACACGAAAGTTTCAAAGTAGGATGGGAGGACGTATTTTTTTGCTGCCAATACGATGAGAATATTAAATGTATGATTTGTTCACAAGTATTACGAGGAAAACGGTTCTGTAACTTAAAACAGCATTATACTACATGTTACTCATGAAACATGAAAAGGTTAAGTGTCTTTACTATTATTATTATTATTATTATCATCATTATTATTATTATTATTATTATTATTATTACCTCTGTACATAGATCCTTTTTCAGCAGTTGTACGAATAATACGGTTAGATCTTCAATTTAAACTCACAGATTTACAATGTGATGTTAAATGAAAGTTGAACTTGAAAAATGTTAAACTTTTCAAATCTTTTCCAAAACAAATAAATATCCGAAGCTTCGTTCATTCGTTTGCTCCGTTGAAGCCATGTTCGCTATAACTTATGTTTGTGAAAAATTATTTTCAACAATGAAAATAGTAAAAACCAAATTTAGATCACGACTGACAGACAAATACCTTCGTGATCAACTACGACTGGCAGTAAGTGACATAATTCCTGATTTTGAACCTCTGTCGCAGAGACATTTTGAAGACAGTTAATTTTATGTTGTGATAATGTGTCCTATGTTTTCTTGTTCATTTCTTTCTTCGTTACACGTACTAAACATCAGTTTGTAGCCTTGTACTGTATAAATTATATTTGAGTGCTTGACGTAAGGAAAATGAAAATCCGTTAAGTCTTGCTTCACTTCCCCTTCGGGTGTCCGCCTCCCTCCATAGGTGCTATGCACGTTGCAGGTTTCACAGTGGCTCGGCGCACGATCACATTTTCGCCACGGCTGGCTTAGAGTGTAAAACTGCTAACCGCCAAAAAGAAAATTTTACAAATTAAGCAAAAAACTAAGTTTAAATTAACTCTGAAACTTTAGGACCAAATCCAAAGTACAAATGGCATTTGTACCTGTACTTTGGATTTGGTCCTAAAGTTTCAGAGTTAATTTAAACTTAGTTTTCTGCTTCCCTTGTAAAATTTTCTTTTTTGTGGTTAGTAGGTTTACACTTTAAGCCGACGATAATATACTCCATTCCTTTGACTGTGTCGGTCATGATATTTTACACTACAAATTGGATTACTATGATATATGTGGTACAGTAATTAAATTATTGAGATCATATTCATTGTGTCGGAAGAAAGTTGTTTTGTGGATGACAAATTTTCTAAAGTTGCTATCATTAAGTGTAGAGTTCCTCAGAGATCTGTGTTCGGTCAGTTAACTTTCTTCATTATGATTAATGACTTTCCCAATAAGGTACAATCAATGTCCTTATTTTTTTTGCAGATTATATAACTTTTATTAGTTATAGGCATAATTTCGAAAATGTTAAAATGTATGCTGACACCACACTAATTCAGGCTTCATAAATGGTTCGGAGATAATGGTTTCATGCTCAATGAGATAAAGAAACTGAAATGGTTTTCAGTCTTAATAATTATATTGGCTCCCATGGTCGTAATGATATCAAATTTTTTGATATATTAATTTGTAATCGTTTAACCTGCGAATCCCATCTAAGTAAGAAACTACCTAGAGTAATCTGTTTAATAAGAAGTTTAAAATCATTTGTGCCTGGACAGCATGTACATAAGAAGTGCATACTTCGCATTTTTTCGAAGTATTTTAAGTTATGAAATCTTAGTATGGGAAATAGTTGTCATATTAATATTTTATTATTACAGAAAAAGATAATTAGAATAATGGGTCATGTACTTATGAGGACTCACTGTAAAGTTTTTTTGTAAGTTCTAAAATTTTAACAGTGATTAATTTCATAACTATGCAGCACTTGTTTATATTCATAATAATTTATTGTCATTCGAACTATGACGTCAGATTGGATTTTCATCACTATAATACTCGTAATAGTTATCAGATTGATACTCTAGTACGCAGACTTAAGAAAACAATGAATCGTTATCATTTTTAGGTATACAGCTGTAAAACAAACTTCCTACCACAGTACTTGATTTACTTCTTAGCTTGTTTAACAGGAAACTGCATAGGTAGCTTACAGACAACCCATTCTATTCCATTAAGGAATTTTGTTGAGTTTAGGGATATTGTACTCTGGTCCTTTTAATGTTAGTGTTAAATTTAATTTTAATCTTAATTTTGTTAACTACGAATATAATATAGACTAATTGAGCCGATGAGAGCAGAAGTGATGTAAATCAAAATTGGGTAATGGGGTTTAAAGTAAAGGTTCCGTAAAATACAGCGCAAAGTAGCAATTAATATGTCCTTCGTGCTATTCACTGACTACTAATAGTTTAAATAAACTGAATATTAATTGCTATTTTGCGCTGTATTACAGAATGTTTACTTTAACCTTCAATACCCATTTTTGATTTGCACCACTCCTGCTTTCAATGGCTCACTTGTATGTATTACCTGTTATATTTATGCATATATATAATATTTGGGGCTAAGAGGGATGAAGTTACAGGAGAATGGAGAAAGTTACACAACGCAGAGCTGCACGCATTGTATTCTTCACCTGACATAATTAGGAACATTAAATCCAGACGTTTGAGATTGGCAGGGCATGTGGCACGTACGGGCGAATCCAGAAATGCATATAGAGTGTTAGTTGGGAGGCCGGCGGGAAAAAGACCTTTGGGGAGGCCGAGACGTAGATGGGAAGATAATATTAAAATGGATTTGAGGGAGGTGGGATATGATGGTAGAGACTGGATTAATCTTGCTCAAGATAGGAACCAATGGCGGGCTTATGTGAGGGCGGCAATGAACCTCCGGGTTCCTTAAAAACCAGTAAGTATATATATATATATATATATATATATATATATTTTTTTTTTTCTTATGACTTTGTTTATTGCAGTTGATTGCTGGATGATGATGATGATAATAATAATATATTATTATTATTATTATTATTATTATTATTATTATTATTATTATTATTATTAAAAAGAACAAATATCTATTTTCTGTTAGTAATAAAATGAACTACCGCTATATAACTTATGGATTCTCTACTCAAACCATTAAATCACATTCTCAAAATTTCAACAGGAAGGAAATTGAAAACAGAGGGGCGATGCTGGTTGTTCGTAATATACCCCTCCTGAGCGAAACACAATTGCCTGGTTTTTTTGTCTGCTTAAATCGCGCACACGTACATACACATCAGCATGGAATAATTTTCCAGCTGGCTGCACGCACCTCCTGTCTTCATGGCCTGCATTTAAGAGCAGCGAGTGCTTCAGCGCTCGCCATTTAGGGAACTGTTAGGAGAGGCACTGGGGAAATTAGCAAATACGGAAAACGCCTCGAGACCAGGAAGAAGAAATCAGGGAACCTGCGATAAAATTACAGATACAAGCTTTAAGGTACGATTAAGTTGTCTGCAGTTGGATTACATACAAAATATCTATTGATAAAAATAACCAACTATAGCCTATCTGAAATACGCAATAATAAAATTATTCTTTCTTATCGTTGCGGTATTGAAGTGTTTTGTATTTATAATCTTCTTATAAATGTTTTATAATATTTTATGCTCGAACATGCCGAAATGTACTAATTATACATCTGGTAGCAGTCCTTTAATGCATGTCATTAAAGTACACCTACTCATTAAAGTACAGGTCTTCAGCCAATGATAACTCAGCGTACATGTGTTCAGCCAATGACAAGTCAGCTTTGTACCGTTATAAAACCGCAAGTATCGATTATTCTCGGATATGCAATCGAAAGAGAATTAGCGAAAAGTCACGGAGGCTGGAAATCCAATACTGTCGCAGAAGGTTATGTTCTGTTACTATAATAATTAGTGTTAATTGTAAATAATATTCAAATAAATTCAATTTGTCATCTCGTTTTTCAATGTCGAATTCAATAATCAAGGTTATACCAAGTTTAACGGGATTACATCAAGGTCAATGACATTATTGTTCCTCGGAAAACATCAATACTTTCGCGTCTGCGCATATCTCACAATTCACGACATAGAACAAGGTCACTTCCGATCTTGTCAGTTACAAATAAAATGTATACATCTGAATATCGGTAATTTCAAGTTAGAAATATGGTCGAGCATAAAAAGTCGTATGAAACTCGCCTATAATGGTAATTAAGCCTATAATGGCTTGCGCTCGTTTCATAAATATCCATACTCGATTCTTAATTACTATCATTATAGGCTCGTTGCATAATGTATTATTAAAATATTAAATTGAATTTGAAGGAGGGAAGGCAAATACGATCCAGTATTGCGACCTTATTAGATCTATTCCTGACCCTCAAGCTAGACGCATTCTCAAACCTACACCGGTTGACTGTACTAAAGTTCGCTCTGTACCCGGGTTTCTAGCAGGCAACATCACACGTCCCTAGGCCAACCCCCTTCATGCGTCGTCACCCTGGGAATGCTATGGAATGATGTAGATGCCTAATATAGAGAAAGGGAAGAATCCCGAGAAAAGCCCCAACTGCAACCTTGTTCGCTACAAACGTCACTATGGATTTTTCAACGAATGCGTCTGACCACTAAGCCACCGCAGGGGATGCGATTGTATAATATACACTAGAATATAGTATTGTAACTATTATAGTCGGCATTGGTAACCTAATGGCAATCTATAAACAAGGTAGGCCTACTATATGTCGATTCAATATCGATCGCAAGCGATTATTTTAGGCGAAACAGTATTAAATGCGGTTTCCACTGAATTAGGGAGTAAGACTCATTCGTGGAAAAGATTAATAAACGCAAAATTCCATTATCAGATTCACCATTTCTTCATTATCCACCTTAGAAACAATATTACCTACATAACGATCGTGGCGGTGTATTATACACTATCTACCAAAAAGTAATTGGGCACTGTTTTTACCCCTTTAGAACCTTGTGGTACCACCTCTTGTTGCTATAACAGCAGCCACCCTGTCAGGCATGCTCTCCACTAGTTTGAGTAGGATATCCACTGGAATGCGTCGCCATTCCTCTTGCAACATGGCACTCAGTTGGACAATGCAAGTTGGCCGCATCTCCCGAGACCTCAATCGCCGGTCCAATTCGGCCCAAAGGTGCTCAATGGGATTGAGATCAGGACTCTGTGCAGGCCAGTCCAACCGGTGAACATTATTGTCTGCATACCACTGCATAGTAGTCGCCGAAACATGGGGCCAACTTCCATTGTCCAACTGAGTGCCATGTTGCAAGAGGAATGGCGACGCATTCCAGTGGATATCCTGCACAAACTAGTGGAGAGCATGCCTGACAGGATGGCTGCTGTTATAGCAACAAGATGTGGTACCACGAGGTTCTAAACGGGCAAATCAGTGCCCAATTACTTTTTGGTAGACAGTGTATAAAAGGATGAGAACATCAGAATTCAAAATCTTACACAACTAAACCAATCGACATATCTCTACGAGATGCACAATAGACATCAGGCGTCAATCAAGACGAGAGAATTTTATGTGAGCCAATAATTTATCTGTTTATGGCTGAGAAATGAAAACGAAGCAAATGAATCAATCAAAGAAACTAATTAACCATCCATCCATTCATCCATCCATCAATACATCAAGTAGCCAGCAGTGCAGCGCCTCATGATCAAGATGTCCAGTGCTGGTTGACAACGTTCTTCATTTCTGCTGTATAACCGAGCGAATGAAGCAGTATTTTGAGCCGTTACACCATAAATTAATAACATGACTAGGCAGTCACGATTTGAAATTTGGTCCATGTTATCGTATTCAAACTATCTTCATGAGTAGTACCGCAACAAATTGTTCTAGGGTCCAGTAATACTAGGTAAGTAATTTACAGTTCCAGTCAAGCGAGGTCAGTAGTCACTTCCTACAGCCACGTTACTATGATTGAGTAAAATTTGCAATTCCTTCTTCGGTGATTAATCAAAATCGAAGCCTGTACTTTTTATGACTAAATCACTAGTAAAACATGGGTCATATACAGTTTACTCCACACTACTTAATAAAAGAAGAACCAGTATTTTAAAACAGTTTCATAGAATCAGCAATCAAAATTTTAAAATATTTTTCTTTTCGAAAACCGTCCACAAGAGGTCAGTATCTTATTATACATGTTTGCTGCCATTCTTCTAGGAATCATCTAAGAAATAATGAAACACATTCCCTTTTACTCTGCATGTGAAGATGATGACTTGAACACTGAATTTTGCGGTTTATGTCAGTCTTACAAAATCTGCTTGGTATCAAATCCAGAACCGTCTTAATATCATCTAATTCTATGAATTATGGATGTCATAATATATCGGTATATTGTCAACGCGGAACAAATCGACGGTTCAGAGCAATATTATCATCAAAGTCCGGTCTAGGGTCACCGATTCGCGACGCTGAAGTTTGGAACGCACGGAGTATACATGACGGCATGACCCATGGTGTCGGAAGGCACTATGACAATACAGTTGGTTTCATAAGAAATTGAATTACCGTCTTTCTATTTCTGCTTAGTGTGGGTCCTTGCATTCACCACACGTCTTGAGATCCTGTGAGTAAACAAGCAATTTTTTATTTCTTTTCATTTATTTATTTCATTATTTATACATGCATATTTGGGTTAGTGTTAATTTCGCTGTTTTATAATTCACACTACTGAGGAACACGTCCAAAATTAAGAGTACCAAGCGTTGCTTCAGAACGAACTTATACAGAAGTTCGGGAAGGAATATTTTCTTATTAAAGGAGAAAAAAAAACACTGAATTTTGAAAATTGTTAAAAAAGTATAAGAACATATAGAACTCTATTCTTTCAAAAGCAATGTAATAGCAAGGTGTACATGGAAAATAGGCTACTTAATTATACAATAAAAACTGGCCTGCAACATCAAAATCAGACATGAAACATGAAAAAGAATTTCATTGAGATTTGTATACTATAATATGTGTACATGCCAACATCTCTTGCAACAATATTTCAAAGAGTTTCTTGAAAAAAAAAAAAGTTTTCTTTCGAAACGTTGCGAATGTATCTTGTAATTCGGTGTATTGAATTGTGAAGAAATGTATTTTATGTACTGTATATTTGATTCTTTTCTGTTCCCACACAAATGATTATTTTATATTCTTAAAACTTGTACAGTATAATGTAAATTGAAACATGTAATGTTAGGCAATTATTTGTTGTATTAGAAATGCACTGTATATATTATATTTGTAAACGTGAACATTTATTTTGTGTCCTACTGTGACTGAATGTTTAAATGTTGAGGCAAGGAGTAACTGCACTCCCAGTCTCTCATTCCCCTCGATCTACACAATACAATGGTCAGTGTGTTCGTAACTTAATACGTTTCGGTATCCTATGCCGCACTCTGATTATCTTAACTACCACTATTGGCGCTACTAGTTATGATAGTATTGTTCTGACCCGTTGAAATGCACTATTATATGTGTAAATAATTACACTGTATTAAAACTGCGATAGTTATCGCTGGATATACTCTGCTAGACAAGAAGAGAAATTAAGAGATGAGAAGTAATCTCGATAACTTTAACTGAATAGAAAAACACATAAATATAGGAATCATTGGAGAGAACGTGTCGAACGAATGGAGGAATACCGTATTTCAAAATTAGTATTGAATTATAAAGCATAAGGGCATACGAAATGTTGGCAGACAACCGAAGAGATGGACAGAACAATTATAATTCATGAGACCAGAACAGGCTTAATACGACTTTATGATTATGATTATGATTATGATGAAACTGTGATGCGATTCTTCTATTACATAACTCTTTACAGACAAGTAGTCGCACACCCTAGGGAGAGAAGAAGCCATGTAACCTAACTCTCCCTGTAGGTGCTCCGTTGAGACTTGCTAACAAATTTAACATTTTTCTCAGAGTTATAATAGAGTTTCACCCTTGTTTCATCGCCACACGCCCCACATAATAATCAGTCTGCCTCCCCTTCCTTGTGTACATGCACAGTGTAAACATGTGGTTGGGAAGTGTGTGTAACCCAACTCTGGAGCTCTTCTGACGACATCCGGCGCGTCAGCTGGAGCCAAAATTTTTACTTCGTTCCAACTTTGCTACTTAGATGACTAGGTTCAGATATTCAAATTCGTAAAGCGGACAGTGAAAATCACCCGCATCAATCATCTACTAACAAAACTTTATACTATTTGTCACCACGATAAAACAACCAATTCAAACATTCAAGTAACAGTAATAAGTTAGTAGTCTAGTTGTAACCCACACTTCACACATCATCTCTATATTCTTTATCTTTCACTGTTGCTACCTCTCGTCACTGGAACTCTCTGGCGCCTGAAGTCAAGGGCTGCCGAACATTGAAATCTTTCAAATCCAAGTTAGAAAATTATCTTATGACGAGTTGCCAAACTAACTTACTATTATGACAAGTGTTGTATTGCATGCTTCCACGTATTCACATTTTTTTATGTTCTAGTGATATTTAACTTATTTTATATTTTTGTTTTCATATTTTCCGATAATGGTATATCTATAATGTGATAAGTTGAGCTATATATAATCATAATTTTCCTTATTGTGTGTACTTAAAAATATTGTATTCATTGTATGCTTTGTACCGCACTATTTTATTACTTTTATTATTATTATTATTATTTTTATAATTATTATTATTATCAATAATTGTCTTATTTTTTATACTTTGTATGCCTCATTTATTTTGACCTTCTGTTCACATTTTATTATGCTTTTTTCTTTCCTTCTATATGTTATATATTATGTCTGATTTCTACTTACTTATTGTTTACATTTTATTATTATTATCTTATTCAGTTTTGTGTGTAAAATTGTAGTGTACTTTGTAAATTTGTAGTGTTTTTAACGCAGTTTTACTCCTGATTGAGTGTTAGAGAAGGCCGTATGGCCTTAATCCTGCCAGGTTAAATAAATCATTATTATTATTATTATTATTAGATTACATGTTACCCCTGTACTTTTTCATTTTTTACTTGGTTATTTAACGACGCTGTATCAACTATGAGGCTATTTAGCGTCCATGAGATTGGTGATAGCGAGATGAGGCCGAGGATTCGCCATAGATTACCTGCTATTCACCTTACGGTTGGGGAATACCTCGGTAAAAACCCAACCAGGTAATCAGCCCAAGCAGGGATAGAACGCGCTCGAGCGCAACTTCAGACCGGCAGGCAAGCGCCTTAACCAACTGAGCCACGCCGGTGACAACCCCCGTACTGGATGGAAGATTTTTTACCTCTGCTGAAGCATATAAACGTGAGGCTAGCAATCGGCTAATCGGCCTTCGTCCTCCATGGGCTGTCACGCCACGAATGTAACTTTAGTAAAGGGACATCATTTTATTTTTACTAACATTTTTAATACTAATCTGGCTATATCTTTGGATTAAAAGTCTAGAACCGGAAACACCGCTTGCTCCCCCTTCCAAGACTGGAGTTCGATGATACAGGCGTAAAATACAAATCACTTTACTAGGTAGGAGGGAAGAAAAGTAGTTTATCCATTTATATAAACTTGGAAATGTCGCAATTTTGAGTGTGATAATTTTCATTACGTTTTTGTTTAATCAAAATACAGTACTGTATTAACAATAAGTGTTTTTACTCACGAATTGAGCTATCCATTCGGACGTATTCATTATGCAGTGTATATTGTAGTGTTGCAGCACATTAGCGTACAATATAGAGAATGAAGTTAAATTGAAAAATAATCATACTATGGATATTTAAACACATTTTTGAAAATGGTGCCCGTTCATTTCGATACAGGCTTCAGTTCTTTTGTGCAAATTATCACACTATAGACTATTGTACCTAATTGCAATTACCAGTTTCGTCCTTCGTACGAGTAACTCATGTTGAAATAATTCTGTACTTACTCTATAAAAGAGTACCTTACGTACTGTAAATTCAATCTTCACTTCTGCCCGATCCGAAAAGATAAAATTACTCAGAAATGCTATCTACTGTCCGTTCAAGTGGTTTTGTCGCAGGGTCGTAAAAGGGGGGGGGGATCACGTGACAGTTAATTACTTAACGAGGCCCTTCTATTTAAGTTATTTTAAACAGTTGTATAATATTCCGTAGACGTCCAATTCCTAACACAAATTAATATTTTCAGAAAAGAGCTAAGGCAGCCCAGCTACTAGACTTCACAGAGGGGCGAACAGAAGCAGGTGGGGGAAACCGGGATGCGACGTAGGCAAACGGACGACGGTACCTGTGCGAAAATATGATTCAATATTGAAAGTTCTTTCGTCACACGCGGCCTCGGTTCTGTGTGGAGAACGATTGGAAGTTTACTAGTAGAGAGGGTGGAAGTGAAGTACATTAAAAAACACAGGTACAATAAAAATTGAAGTAAAAATAAAATGATGTCCCTGCAGTAAGAGTAGTAGTACTGGTAGTAGTGATAGTAAGGGGACTTGGTAGTGGTAGTAGTAATAATCACTATCATAACTTTTGACGATTGGTCGTTCCCTTCCTCAGTTCAGCCTTCAATCCTGCGAAAATTTTGAACCAACTTACGATTTATAGGGTCAGCAGAACGCAGTGTCAGCACATATGATAAGAAAGTAAAATATTCGACCGCTAGAATTGTTTACGTAAAGATTAATTTTTGGTCCTACAGAATATATCTGTTATGGTAACAATGATTATTGGAGGAGAAGAATGAGCTATGGCGCCGTGGATCGAACCCCGCTCCTTGGTTCTACGTACCAAGTGCTCTAACCACTGAGCTACGCCGAAGTTCAATCCACAGAACCGGATCGAATCCCTCTCCTCTAGTGTTTTTCCCTTTGTGGCCTAACTCCAATTTCGACATATATGTTGACATATATCTTTAATCTTTACGTAGATTCTTCGCCCAATAGTGCATATTACTGTGGAATCCCGATCACCAAGTCACTCAATTGATTGCGCTCCTTATATAATGGCAGTTGACTTTTTTTTTCTTACAGGTGAGGCGAAAAACTAGATCCTTGGAAACCAATATCACCGTTATATGTACATTTTTTTAAACATTGTCATGGGTCACAAAAATATTTTTTCAGTCTCACAATGTGATTAGAATTAATATTCAGGTCGAAATTTAAATTTATAAAGTGGAGTTGTCCATCTCTGAAACTATAGTCGCGACGCTGTTATTCCCGGCTTGACTCCTCCTCTTTGCTTACACGTTAGAAAGTGAAGGCCCTATAAAGTCTAGGTAGGTAGTACCGTTCGCCATTTTTGTTCTTTCGTTGCCGAACTACCAGACAAGGAATCTATTTGCCACACCGTTAAACATTATCATGTCGTAGCTCCTATGATAATAAATCAAACGCATTCTAATTGAGAAAATAATTTTGCAGCACATAACGTCCTCTTGTGCTTTCTTCAAACGCCAACGAAAGAGCCAAAATGGCGGGCGATTATATTAAATATTTATCGAGCCTTAGGAAATGCATAACGTCATCAGGAGCGAATTACAAGACCCACACGTTTAAATGTAGCCGACCTGCAGCGTGATTGGCTGCAGGAAATAAGAGCGACGGGACTATAAGTCATGGAATTGTTTGATTTTGAAAAATCAAATTAAACCATATTTACAGTGGAGTTACTTGTTTTTTAAACCAAACGACGCCATACTTAAAGTGAAATTGTCTACTTTTGAATCTAAGTCTCTTCTAACGCGGTTTCAAAGCAAATTTACGTAAAATAGGTCTACTTATTCAACCACAAACCGATTATATAAACAATCAGCCATGTTGGATTTGCGATGCGTGATGGGAAAAGGTGGTACGAATGTGGGCTTCTCATTGGCTACTGAAGGAATTGTCCTAATTTGAAACTAAGCCACAGAGGAGTTGTCTACATTTTCATTCTAAAGCGCACAATTATTAAGTGCTATTTTCGCTCTGTTCTGTCCGGTTTTGAACCTAAACAGTTCCAGAATCGCATTCAACACACAAAATTCTATGAGAAACAATCAATATCTCGAAAACGCAAAAAATACTATGCTCCTCATTTTGTCTTATTTAGTACTTCTAACAAAATCTTCGAAGCTGACGACAACAAGAGAACAGCAGCACACGTAAATAAGGGTTAGTACAACACTTCTGACAGGAGCTTTAGCCAACATTCTAATCACGAACTGTGGCTGATGCCTTCGAGAACAAACGCTTTTGGGCTTGACAATAAGTGGGGAGTATACAGAGCGCGCGCGGTGTTTGTATATTGGCCCCCACAAACTGTCATTTCCTCCGCTGCCTCTTGTCTTGTCACGCTTGTTTTTCTTCGGAATTCCCTCCTCGCTCGCTCAGCCTGCCTCACATGTCACGCCGCGGGAGACGTGATGGAAATCTTAAAGCATGTCAGACCGCATTCTGATGTCAGGTTGAGGACTTGGACCGAACGCATTTCGGAGGAGTCGCACATAGAAGCTGACGATAAACACACTAACAATTCCAATCTCACCTTCTCATTTAGATATTATAACCTATGTATGGATATGTTGAGTAATTATTGTGTGATGTGTAGAGATGCTTTTAATTACGTAATAAAATATCTTTAACATTTTTCCAGTGATACTAGGGTACCTTCAATACTATTCTACGTTCTTTTCCGATTCAGGAGAATGCATCCTTTCACCGTTGGTTTGTGTATCCAGGTCTCTGCACCATAGCATTACATTAATTATTAATATACAGTGACATCAAAAACTTTTTCCTTACATTTTTATTGTACCTTGTATTTTGACTATACCAAAAAGCTTACTATTACTACAATAGTGGAAAGTAATGGTTAATAATATGCATGTGGTTAGCGACAGCGTCACCAATGCCATCTAGCGACTCGCTATGAGAACAAATACATAGACTATATTTAAACTTAAAGATAAAAATGTTAGTTTGGTATTTAAGAAACGTAATAACTAAATAAATTCAAAGCTCTTTCTTTTTGGTTTTGTACCCTTGTTATATATAAGAATTGTAAAATAAAATCTGAATTTTAATAAGGAACTGGGAGGAAAGAAAATTACTAGAAAAAAAAAAGATTATCTAGTCATTTGAAAGAAACGATTTGTTTAATATATTAACTGTGTACTATCTTCTTTCATTTTATATTTTTGTAGCCTTTGAAAGTCACAAATGAATTGTTTGCTTTTTTTTTACATGCGCGTTTTTAAAGACACAGCAGTCTACCAGCAGTCTCATACAAACATTACTAAGAACTTTCACATTTACACTATTTTTTAGAAAGCAATTAGTTATCTTATTTCTAAGTTCATGAACATTTTCTCACAAAAATTTGTAAAAATCATTTTCAAATATTTCTGGCATCTCTCCACTTTTCACTTTACTTGGTCAAGATACATTGATTCCTTGTCACTGCACATAAATTTGTAGAATTCAGTGCAACTCACACGGACCATGTTATATTGAATGTGAACAATAGCTCTAATGGATGAGAGATTTCATCTATTCCTCTCACCATTAGCTACAATACTCAAATCAATCATAACCTCATTCTATGGTCCTTACAATCCCTTATTTTTGGGAACCTGACAATTATTTCCGTTCATTTGAATTTGGTAATTAAAACAGTCATATATGGCACAAATAACACCTCTTCAGCCATTTCCTTAAATTACAGGATATAAGAAACAAAGAGAAAAATATTGTTTTTACCAAAACATATCAACTGCCATGGACGCTGCTGTTAGTTAGATTATCGAAACGCTAGGTAGCAGACATGGAGTAGGTCACCAATTTTTAACGTCACTTTCCACTATTGTAGTAGTAAGCTATTTGACTATATTATGCAGGCTTTGCTTAATAATGTATAGTTGCCATGGTAATATTTTACACTGCATAGGTACAATCAGGGCATAGTTAAAAATGCAAGGAAATAGTAATATACGTTACAAGAGTGGTATGTTGACGTTTTCATGTTCGCGGAAAAGATTGAAAAAGCGAAACGTAGTTGAGCTTTTTTAATTTCCGACGTTTGTCTTTTTTTTCCCCCCCAGTCTATAAATGCGAACTTAAAACAAACAGTAAGATTATGTAATGATTTATTTTTCATTTTAATATTTTAACAATATTATTTATATAACATATTGCAGTAATAACATCGGCTCTTGAATCTTATTGATTTTTTTACGGCTTCCTTAATGTTACTTGTATCAGGAATGCAATAAGTTTCGTGGAGTAGTAGACTTTACTTAATTTTTGCAAATATTTAAAACAATAATTAACATTGCAATTTAGGTGAAATTGCAGTGGTAAGTTTCCAATTTATAATTATTACTATGTTAAACGTCTCTAAAATAATATGTTAAAAGCCTAAAGCAGTAAAATGAATGTCGCGCTTAAGCGGTAAGAAGAGGGAAATTGTTACGTGTGTTACGTTGGGAATACTGAATGTGGTATTTCACACTTACCGCGTATTGGTTCTGTGCGGAAAACAAGCAAATACGCACGATCTCGCACAAAAGTTTTTGATGTCACTTTAGTAGAATCGGCATATGTTTAAAACGAC
The DNA here is from genome assembly GCF_040183065.1 of Periplaneta americana. NCBI lineage: Eukaryota > Metazoa > Arthropoda > Insecta > Blattodea > Blattidae > Periplaneta > Periplaneta americana. Next base: position 183,351,895 of record NC_091117.1, on the reverse strand, counting down.
GTCACTCATGGACACTAAACTTTCGGGAAAGAAACTTAAAAAAAAAAGTTTATAACTCAAACTACATTATTAATGGGGATTTATGAATAAATAGGTTCAGTATACAGTACTTTGGGAGTAAAAGCTAATATTAATTAATTTTACGTTTTATTATTTTTTTAACATTTGATTCTCTGCACTACAGGTAATGTAGTCTTAAATACATTAAAATTGTTATCTTTTAACTTTTCACTGGTTTTAATACCTCTGTTTTTGTCATATTACAAAAATGTTAATATTTATGTGTGTAATACTGTATAACTTATTTTTAATTAGGGCCTACTTACTTATGGCTTTCCGAGAACCCGGAGGTTCATTGCCGCCCTCACATAAGCGCGCCATCGGTCCCAATCGTGAGCTAGATTAATCCAGTCCCTATCATCATATTCCACCTCCCTCAAATCCATTTTAATATTATCCTCCCATCTTAGGTCTTAAGAGCTGTTGCTCTTTTCTGCATAAGTGTATAACTGATGGCAAAACTAGGTAGTGGGCCTTATAACATGCTGGGCCTTAATACCCCCCCGGTACCTTATAAAATTGGTGATTTGTAATACCGAGAATGTGGCAACTATTTCCCTGGATCTTTTCAACTAGTTTCGCATTAAGTGAAGCCCATTTTTAATTTCTGTTATCTCACATGTACAGCCTTAGACACAAAAATGACCGATCTCCTGTAGCGTGAATTTTGTCTAAGTCCACTTCGGGTAGCGCTTAGTTCACACGACTAGGGACAGAATGTTTATTTTGCACCTAATTTACTCCTTGAATATATCTTCGTTATAGATTATTCATAACACCTGACCTATAAACAGACAGAAAAATCAACAAACAAACAAAACAAAGTGGAATCGTGTATAAGAAATAATTTCTTCACATGATAAACCCAAGCTCTCACAGAATTAAACAAAGTATAGGTATTCCGAAGGGTATTTGCGTATGGCAGCCCGTCATGTTTTTTTTTTTGTCTAAGACTGTACAGCAGTGGCAAAAAAAAAGCCGGACCGACGGAATAATCAAAGTCCCCGAAATGAGCCACTGCGCATGCCACGCCCGCATTCACAAGATAGCGAGTAATCTATTGAAATTGTTGTAGTTTCGACTGCTGACGTAGCCTATTTCGAAAGCCATTAGAACATAAGCTGGTAAAATTCATGTTCTGGGAATAATAAGTTAATTAAGTAGTAAAATATCGCTGCAATCGAAAAGTATTCGGAATAAATTTGAATAAGGAACAAATAAAAGTTTCCTTCCCTGGCAGGATTCGAACCAGTCTATCGTGGTGTCACTGTGAACAAGGCTCTGAAATCGGCTACAATGGTCGGTCCGGTATTTTTTTTTGCCACTACTGTACATGAATGAAAACAAATACCACTATCCAAGATCGACTGTTGACAAGCGACATTTTAAATCAGATGTTCTAAAGTCGTTATCGTACTGATGTCTATCATCAACGATTCGAAAAAGTAAGAATAATGACAGGCTACGATATACAGAATGATGCTATTATCCATGAACAAAAGAATCTTTTACGTGATGTAAATCTCTTCATCTGATAGAAGCCCACCTCGGTCGGAAATAAACCCGCGATAATTGTGTCTAAAGGCATGCAAAATAACAGTGCTGCATTGGAGTTAAATCGCTCGCTTGAACTCGGTCGAATGTCGCACCCTCGAGTGAGATAAGATCGGTCGTGATACGCTCGTAATAAATAGAAGCACAGTACAAGGTCAACTCACCGACAAGTCTTATCTTGTATGAAAGGCGACAGATAAGATACACATATGTTTTACTCACACGGTAAAAATAAGGCTTTATTTTCTGCGTTTATGACAAACGTCTAATGGAACGTACCAAAACAGTAACATGAAGTTATAAGTAAAATAGTATGAAAAACTTCGATATAGAGTTATTATTGCTAATTAATAATTATTCAATATTTGATTTACCACATATATAATTTGATAGGTCCATACATTGAGTTCCGCCTATATACTGCGACAATGTAGAAACGTTTTACGAAATATTATTGATATAGCAGTAGATTAATAACAATATTAGCACAGAGATAACGTCACAGACGCAAAGATTGATACACTGATTATTAGAGATTATTATTATTATTACTAGAAAACTTGATACAGTTCTTGCATTATCGTGAATATGTTCTCCGTTTGTAATAATTGCATTTACATCCAATAACATCTATCAGATATGGCAAAAACAAAATCACTCCTGTCTGGAAAAAGAAAAACATTTACCTACAACATTTGTATTACATTTTAAAGCAAGTTTTGTAGCTGTACTATGGAGAGGTTAGTTAATCTCTGCAACGTTTTGAAATGATACACATCTATGATGATACTACACAGTTCATCACTGTAACAAGAACGAATGTCTAACGCTCGGTTTATACGGTTCGAGGATTTATTGCTCGCGACAATTTTACCCATCATGCATGTGCGCTACCTATCGGATTATGCTATGAACTACTTGGCGCTCGAGCGAAAACGTCCGATGCAGACCTCTGCACAATAACCACTACACCACCAACGATGGCGCTATTCTATGGAATTTTTATGTGGCTAGGATATTCTCTCTAGAATAAAGAAAACTAAATCTTTTGTAATATGATTAGCATTACAATTTTAGTTCGAAAAAATGCAAAAATTTGATTTATTTTTCAAGAGCCACTATGTAGGCATATTCTCTGGCGTAACATGTAACATGTTAATGTCACTTTCTCCGGGACAAGTGCGAACAAGTCCATGACTCGAGTTGCTGTAGGAGGTAGGCTACTCGTAATGTTTTATTGAACTCGCTCGCATTCTTTATTGGGATGTGTTCGCTGCCCACTTGAAACCGATCAGGCTATCCACCTGTATTAAGTGCAGCTGCACAGGAAGATGATGCCGTGGGCAGGACGACTCGGCCTTGCCAAATATGCCCATCCCCACGCGCCGGGTGAATACACTCCACACAACGCCTCACCCATTTAAGGGTGGTTCGCACTTGCAGCTCTTACAGGCTTTATAGCAATTATAACTTACTGCCAGTTGTCAACTACAAAATGGAAAACCGTGTCAAGTACAAACTATGAGTCAGTGATCTAGTTTGGTACAAAAGAGGTTCAGGGTTCGATACAAGAGACTAAATTATTATTTTAGTTCACACAGGCCTACATCAAAGTATACCATCACCACACAACAAATACTTTCTATCTAGACTGACCATATTTTGATTTGAACAATTTCAAGGAAAAATTGTTCCGGGGCCGCGTATCGATCCCGGGACCCTTCGCTTAGCGCGCGAACGCTCTACCGACTGAGGTACCCCAGGAACTATACACGACACCGTCACAATTTTTCCTTTTATATCCACACAACTCACATGAGCTGACAAGACGCCAGAACTCAACTGTGGGTGCACACAAATACTGTGTGACTTTAAATTGTGACCCCGGAACAATTTTCCCTTGAAATTATTCAAACCTGCTTTACAGGGAGCTACTACCTGAAAGCCAGATTTGTGTAATACATTCGTTACTTGAGGTACGTTAACAGAAAGCCACAATTTAAAGTCACACAGTAATTGTGTGCATTCACAGTTGAATTCTGGCGTCTTGTCAGCTGATGTGAGTTGTGTGGATATAAAAGGAAAAATTGTGACGGTGTCGTGTATAGTTCCTGGGGTACCTCAGTCGGTAGAGCGTTCGCGCGCTAAGCAAAGGGTCCCGGGATCGATACCCGGCCCCGGAATAATTTTTCCTTGAAATTATTCAAACCTGCTTTACAGGGAGCTACTACCTGAAAGCCAGATTTGTATCATATTTTGATTTCCCCAAACCGGACGCTGACTGTATACAAATATTTATCTTCTAGGCCAGGTTCGGAGAACTGGGCGACAATTGTGGCGTTACGTCACTCATCGGATACGTCACTCATCCCTTCCTTCCAACCCCGCGTCATTGACTTGGTAGGGGAGGGGATTTGTATTCAGTGTCTGTCTTATGTGATTGCGTACGGGCCACAGATACGTCATTCAACGCCGGTGGACTGTGGACGGGGCACCAACGCTTTCCACATGCTTTCCACCCCTTTATCGCCAGTTCTTTATCCTGTTCTAGGCGATATTCAATATTCACGGTCCAGGTTGCTAAGCTTAACAATTCTGTACAAGACTATAACTGGTAAATTTATGAAAAATATATTAATATTAACTTTTAAGTGATTGATTAGCATAAAATAATTGTAGATTTAAGCAGGCTCTTCCAAGGTTTATTGTTAAGGCCCAAGTCACACGGCCGACCATTTTGCGATTATTTTGCAGTTATTGTCGGACCATCGGATCTGTGTCCCCGTAAGATATGCGAACTGAACCCTAATTCCTTCTCAGCCTCGGTAATTCATTTCTCTCCCTGCATTCCTATCTCTCTCTTTTCTTGCTCTCTCCATTTCTCTCCTCCACTACTCACAATTTCGGGCTTTCTTGCGGGACAGTTCATTTGCACTTGCAGTCCAGTGTTGTCAACTCAACATGAACACTGTAGCACGGAGTGGCGAAAGAAATATTATCAAGCAAATACGTAATAGCATTTTGCGATGAAGAGAAACAAACAGGTCATCTGTTTCCTATAAATCAGGCAACGAAAAGAGCAGCTGCGATCACAGATGACGCTTATTTTATTTTAATCGATTACGTATTAAAATTTATTACTTAACAAATACTAATAATACAACATTTTTATGTAATTTATATAGGCAGGTCAGAGCGCCTAATAAAGAAAATCAGGAGAGGGGAGTCTGTGCAGGAGATGAAAAGCTAGAATCACCAGGGAAGAACAGACCAAGGGAACCTTTAATTCTTGTAGATGATATGAACCGATGTATTTTAAGAAGACAGATACAAGAATTGTATACCGTGTAGAAAAAAAGGTCCGACATTGAAGAAATTACTGAAGGTTGCGAGAGAAGCAATAATTTCCAAGGTTGGAGTGAAACGCTACGGAAAGTGATTCGAGATATGGTATTTGGGTTTAAAAAATGTAGAAATACAAGATGTATTTTGATTGAAAGAAATTATATTGTAGCATGGAGGACCAGTTATTTATAATACCGTTTGACGGAAGTTTGGCAACATCCCTCTTCGGCAAGGTTCGCGGCCTGCTGTTTGACGTGGTGGGAGAAAAGAGGGTGGAATTGAGTGAGTACAGGCGTTAACTTTTCGAAGAACGACGACAGCGCTGAAGAGGCACAGATCCGATGGTCCGACAATATGTGTGATTGTGCTGTGAGTGGTCAGGAATTAGTATTGAATTATACTGAAACAGATGATGCTAACTCACACGGACCATAAACTGAAGTCATTGTCGACGTCTGTGGACGTGAGACGTCTGTATCACCCACAGCACAACTGCAGAATTGTCGCTGTTGGTGGCCGAGCGCAACTCTCACGTGCGACACGCCGACCACACGCCAACCACTCGCCGCCGACACCGTATCCTTGGAAACGACAGACGCTTTTACACCGTATCCTTGGAAACGATAGACGCTTTCTTGACAAATAGCAAGCTTGCGGTGTGGTTGTCTGTGGTCGATATGGACTTCAAGCGACCACAAAAAAGAAGTCCGCGTGTGGTCGGTTCCGCCAACAGCACAACTACACATAAACTGCAAAATAATCGCAAAGTTGTCGGCCGTGTGAGTTGAGCCTAACTTAAAACATTGAAAATATTTTATGAGTTATGTACTTTTAAATGTTGCTTTTGTTTCTAGAATAAAACAGTTAAACTTAAAAAAAATTGTTTTTACTCCCTATGAACGTTGATGGATGCTAAGGATTATTTTAAATAATGTTCATAATATGTTACGGCACTGTTTTTATTCTTTCTTAGCTTAATGGCTTCAGTATACCACTTGATTGAACTTTAACAACTGTGTGTCGTTTTTTAGTTGCCATAGAACTGCTGAAAGTGAGCTCAATATTAATTTTACAATTCGGCAAGAAGTAGTAGCAATAATAATAATAATAATAATAATAATAATAATAATAATAATAATAATAATAATAGTAATAATAATAACAATAATTCCCTTTCTGATACCAATAAATAATTGATTAAATGGCCATCTTACTCGTGTTAATTGTGTGAGCATGTGCGGCTTACAGCTGTTTCGGTGTTTCTTCACACCATCCTCAGAGCCTACTAGATTTCGGCGTCATCTCGAACTTCGCTGCCTGTTGTGTGGGTGCGTTCGATTGTTGAAAAGTGTTGAAATGTGGTGTGAAATAGTGTGTGTGTTCTGAAATTGATCTGTGTGTTGAGAATTTGACGCCGAGATCTAGTAGGCTCTGAGGATGGTGTGAAAAAACACCGAAACAGCTGTAAGCCGCACATGCTTACACAATTAACACGAGTAAGATCGCCATTTAATCAATTATTTATATTCAACTGTTAAAAGTAGTGTACGATAGATTCAACATGGATTTCTGATACCCATTATTAATACCTTCATTATTTTTCCCGGGACAATTCGAAAACCGGCCGGGACACCGGGACAGGATCCTCAAACCGGAACAGTCTCGGTAAAACAGGGACATATGGTCAGCCAATTTCTGTCAAAATCAATCTTATTTTTCTTGTTCATTATATCGCGCTCTTCATATTTACAACAATAACAATAAGACGAATATTCACACTTGACCATGGCAGAAATTCAATTTCAAGTGCAAGTGGAACTTTTCGTAAACAAATAATAATAACCAAATTGAATTGGAATGAATTCCGAATTTTGTCGCAATTAACACTGAAAAGTATTAAAAATAACAATAAAATAAAATAAAATAATTACAGCAAGTTCTCAGACTATTCCTATAGAATGCAATACCAGTCTACTGTCATTCGTTAAACGTTACAGACGGACAAAGTCATACTTTCACCGTCATGCGCCTGCGGATTTGACGATAGATGACAAAACAAATTACCTTTTCACGCACTTGAGCGAGCGATGGACTTCATTCAGTGAACAAAGGGATCACACACACCTATACGTCATTATAATGATCACCACCGACTAGAAAGAACGACTAGAGCGCCGCACAGTGGGCCAGAATGCGATTCTAGCGGGAAAAAAAAATTAATTTATATAAAATGTTATATCAGTAGGCTACAAAATGATTAAATAAGGAAAATTAATCGTAATAGATAACAGAAAAGTCAACTGTAACTGAGGGACAGTACGTCCATCGAACTTTAAAACCTGTATTTCAATTCAAATCCTATTATTTTCATGATTACTTCGCTTTCTACACATAGTAATAAAGGGGAAAGAAAAAAACCGATTATACAATCCGAGACCAATCAAGCCTGGTTTTCATTGCAGCTACTAGGGCATAAGTGCGTGTAGTAATACGAAAGCAATTCGATGCGTAATATTGCTGGCTGCTATGAATTACAAATCCAAATTACTACACGACAGCAGCGTCGCTGTCAGTCGGTTAGGCGAATCAATTACTAGAGTAGGCTACAGTGGAAACTAAGTGCGATTCCTAGTTTCCATCCATCCATCTCGCTGCTGCTTTAATTATACAGCTGCTGCGAGCCGCCAGACTGTCACGTGTTATACTAGACTGCCGCATCAAACTATCCGTTTATCCGTTATTTATGTGTCACACTTGAGAGTGCTATTTCGATATTTGGACAGGACAGTATTGCCAGAAATACTCTCATCGCAATTTAAATAACTGAACTCAAATCTAATTCATTCATTCAAGGCGAGGTATTTCATTCCAAACTCAAAATTTTACAATGTTCTCTATTTTCTGCCTCTCTATAAGTCTCCGCATACGATCCATATATCTCAATGTCGGCTATCATTTGACATCATCTTCTGCCCCGAACTTTTTTCTTCATTCACCATTACTTTCAGTGCATCCTTCAGTAGACAGTTTCTTCTCAGTCAGTGATCGAACCAATTTCTTTTCCTTTTCCTGATCAGTTTCAGCACTAATCTTTCTTCACCCACTCTTTTCAACACAGCTTCATTTCTTATTCTGTCTGTCCATTTCACACACTCCATTTCTCCATATCCACATTTCAAATGCTTCTATTCGCTTCTCTTCACTTCGTCGTAATGTCCATGTTTCTGTCCCATACAATACAACACTCCACACAAAGCACTTCACTAGTCTCTTCCTTAGTTCTTTTTTCAGAGGTCCGCAGAAAGTGCCCCTTTTCTGTTAGAAGTTTCCTTTGTCATTGCTATCCTCCTTTTGACTGCCTGGCAACAGTTATGTTACTATTTATAGCATGCCCCAAGTATTTGAAGCTGTCCACTTGCTCTAATACCTCATTTAGAATTCGCACGTTTATCTTCTTCCGACAACCATGGTCTTCGTCTTGTCTGCATTTATCTTCATCCCATTCTGCTAACAGCTGCTTAGCTCTAGTGGCATATCCCAAAAATTTATAATTTCATCAGGTTTGATGGTGGGGTATGAAAAATTGCAAGAATGTTTTTTTTTTATTTTGAAGTCAATATTGTAATAATAATAATAATAATAATAATAATAATAATAATAATAATAACAATAATAATAACAACAACAACAATAATAATAATAATAATAATAATAATAATAATAATAATAATACACTGTATCAGGTCACAAAGTAGGCCTATACATGCAGTGAAAATTTAACAAAAAGTTAAAGAACAGAATATTAACATTTTACAAAAAAAAAATAATAGCATAATAAAATCGACACTAAACAACATGAAAATAATACCATAATAGAAAAAAAAAGAAAGTAAAATAAATTGGAATATAGTAAAAGCAACTCATTTAGTACAAATAGTTAATATGGAAAACGTAAGAAAGACAATAACAAATGGAATGTAATAAAATAATAATAAAAAGTAAAAAATAAGAAAATTAAATAAAATTCACAAAAAGGGTATGCTAATAAATTCATCTGGTGACCAAGAGAACAAAAAAGAGGAAAGGAAGGAAAAGATATATATATATATATATATATATATATATATATATATATATATATATATATATATATATATATTACAAAACTATCGCAGAGAAAAGGGCTTATAACTGAAAGGAATCTAAATTTAAAAAGTGCAATTTGAGTTTATTTTTGGAACTAGACAATGTCCGACAGTCTCTGACATTTTGTGGTAATGAGTTTCAGAGATGAGCTCCAGAGACGGAAAAGATGAAGAGTAGAAGGACTGTTAATGTAACATGGAAGCAATAATGGATTTCGAATGGCAAAAGAATCTGTAGAATGAAACGTATTTCATACTTGTTTCAATCATCACGAATTTTACAGAATCTGTATAACAAATCCCGTACTCTTTGTGTAGAAAAGCTATCTGAAGCATTAAAAGTGGTAAAGAATACAAAAAAGTCAATGCAATAACATACTTCGTAACGCGAATTATCAATAATAATACTAATAATGATATCAATAATAGTATATTAATAATTCTCAACATACTGTGTCACAAGACATTCATTTGCATCACCATCACCACCACCATCACCCAGTCGCGGATCTAGAACAGAAGTTGGCCCGATTCGGTTTCAACGCAGCTACACAAATGCCTCCTAACATCTTCCCGATCGTCTTCTCCCATTTTTTTTAGCAATATAACATCTGGCTTGGAATACTTGTTGCCTAGCATAGTCACTTACTACTGTATAAAATTCTTTCTGTACGTATACGATTTTTCTTCTGTCGAAATACAGTCTGATCCGTTTGTTTATGGATAATATTAATTTATTATTATAAAGCTACTATAAAAACAGGAAAATTTCTTGCTGGTTATATTATGATTAAAAGATGGGAGTTTCCATATGACAATCAACAATGCATAATCTGAAAGGACAAATGAAAATCGTAGATTCTTAAAATGGCTACTACAAATCAACAGCAGGCACAATGTGTTATTTGGTAAAATAAATTTGAGAGTGTTAAAAGAGTTCAAAGGGAATTTCGACGTGAGTATGGTGTGCGTAATGGACCTAAATACGATTCCATAATGTTGTGGTATCGAACATTTGTAGAAACAGGTTGTGTTAAAAAAAAAACATGCAGGAGGTCGCAGGCGAAACCTAGTACGACAGGGATGTCGAACAGCGCTCTCAAGCTGTGAAACGATTAGGTAGGCCTACTGCTTAGTGCTTACTACCTGATCTGGAGCGGTGAGGTCAGTCTACCCTTACTGTAGCAGTGTTCTGTACGCAGTGTGTTTATCAATTCTGGCGGCTGGTATGGATATGGCACGATGTTTCAAGAGTGAATGGACAGATAAACATTTGTCGAAAGGCGCATTGCTTAATATGTAGAACGAAACTTTGATACATAAGCCATAATAATATTAAAAGGCATTTTAATTCAATGCATGCTGAAGCTTATGGAGCAGAAAAATTATCCGGTTCCGCTCGTGAAACGTCAAAAGAGATATGTCTTGAATATTTTTAAATCTCTAAGTTTGTCCCGTAATATTGTTGCTGAGCGCATGACAGAAATGGGAGATAACTTGGACGGACAACTGATAGCAAGAATGAAAACTCTTACTTGTTATGCACTAGCTCTTGATGAAAGTACAGACCGCAAAGATACGGCGCAGCTAGCTATATTCATAAGGGATGTCGACTCAGATTTCAATGTTCATTAAGATCTTGTAGATGTCATTTTACTAAAGGATCGAACTCGAGGAGAAAATATTTTTGAATCTGTAACAAAAACTATGAACAAATTTCAAGTCATAGTAAGATTAATTAATTTTATACATCAAAACAGTTTACGTTTTTGAACTTGCACTGCAACAACACATACACATGAAGTTGATATTTTAAACAGGAATTAGCAACATTATTATGATGATTTATTTCTGCCACTAACGAACAACATTCATGAATGATACAGTAGATAAAACGATATTATTATCATCATCATCATCCATCCATCCATCCATCCATCCTTATGTAGACCTACATTCTTCGTTCATCAAAGTTTTCAAGTGCAAATCTAAAATGAGCTCCTAAAAATTAGTAAGATGTATAAAAATTATCTAAGTACCAGCCGCCGCATTAGTAGTTTCGCTTTTGTTTACGATCATTCGCCCGGTCTGCCTGCTACCTGTGTTCAACCGTTGCACAGTAAGGGAGGAGTGAAGGCTCTGCAGTTCACAGCTCGAGAGCGCTGTTCGACATCCCTGTAGTACGAGAAGCAGCTATCTCTTGGCTTGGTCACCAAACTCCAACCCCTCCTGACTTTTTCGTGTGGGGTTTTGTTAAAGACATTGTCTATTCACAGAAATCCAGGAACATTGACGATCTGAGAGTAAAAAGTTCTCAAGCTTTTCAACAGATCACACCTCTTATGTTACAACGGACATGCTTACATAGTTGAACATACAACGGGATCGGAATTAAGAAATTACATACTGATACGATTTAGGTAAGCCTACATAATGAAGTCAAAAGAGGTAGTTACATAAAAATTTACCTCATAAAATAAAAATAAACATAGTGGAATACGTATTAATGTTGTTAGAATCAAATACGAATCACACAGAAATAAAGCCGATAATTCAATAAAAAATGTACACAGTAAAAATAAAAATAAAGACATTGGAATATAT